>NC_069502.1:879287995-879587995 GCF_027579735.1 Bombina bombina
TTATAATTTATTTTTGCGCATAGCAATAATTTCCAAAAATAAACAGTTCTCCAAATCTGTATATAAGGTGATACTTTTCTCCAATGACCTTCTAGGAACAGCGAGATAGGTAACTCGAGCTCTGTAAACTCTTACCGAAAGCCAGGTCGGTCTCTTACCTCTCGTTGTATATCTGCAGGGAGTTCCGAGCTGTCACTCTTGCATAATCTCACCTGCTATTGGCTGTTCTTTCCGGCTCAAAAAAATCCGGCTAGGACACGCTGTGCACTGCGCGTCCTTTCCCACCGGGTCTGTAGTCGGTTTCCTTCACTTGCGCAAGACTTGACTTCCAAAACCTCACAGGTCACAGCTTGGTTAAGAAACACTCGCTGTGCTCTTAAGTACTAGGTACGCAGAGATCTTTGCTCCTTTGTAACACTTCACAATTCCTCAGTCAGTTCGGCTTTCAAATTTATGCAGTCCTTCTACGCGTTTCACCCCTCAGGTTTGGGGCTTTTTCAAGATGCTGCATACCTTTCTTTGCTTTGCTTAAATAGGTAAAATACACCTGTGATTTGTTCAGTACAGGTTTACTTCCTGTTACTGGTTACCTGAAAAGGTGGGATCCCCATGTTACCTTACAAACTGCTGTTACAATTTTTATTGCTGACAATTATAACAATTTCCTAATCTATTACTTCTATTCCCATAGGTATAAACATTCTGCCTGCTGTTTTATTAAAAAATATGTTTGCAAACATCAACATGTACATAAAATATTAAATATATAAAACAAAGATGTAGAATTATTTTTTTTATTTTTTTTTTTAAAAAAAAGGAACTTTAATAGAAAAAATGGTCCTTGATTTTGGTCCCTATCGGGGTTCGAACCTGTGTTCTCACACTCTAGGGCTGTATAATTCCCTCCAGGCTACAGAGGCTACTATCCTTTTTTTCACATATAATGAGGGTTCACTCCTCTATAAGCTAACTTCCTCTTAAAAAAGAAAAAAATATTTATTTGTTTTATGCTTCCATTCCGCTATTTATTTGTAACCTGTCTTGGATCGTTTTTTTATTGAAAAGAATATTTTTTATATATTATATTCCTAAATGCATACATGAAGATAGTGAGACCATTCCCTATGATGTAGACTAAAAATCCTTCTTCCTACTGTAAGGGGTTAATCCCTTTGATTTACATTTTCTTCATATATAGTAAACAATTTTTTAAGACGTCTTTTTATATATAATCTCCAAAAATGTTTTAAAGGGCCATTATACACTTATTTTTTCTTTGCATACATGTTTTGTAGATGATCTATTTATAAAGCCCATAAAGTTTGTTTTTTTAAAACATGTATAATTTTGCTTATTTTTAAAGAACATTGCTCTGATTTTCAGACTCCTAACCAAGCCCCAAAGTTTTATGTGAATACTGTCAGCTACCTTCTCCAGCTTGCTCCTGTTTGTGTAAAGGGTCTTTTCATATGCAAAAGAAGGGGGAGGGGGGAGTGTCTTATTTCCCACTTGCAGTGGGCTTTCCAACTACCTTTTCAACAGAGCTAAACTGAAATCTTTTAAACCATTTTATACTGGATTTTTATACCGGTATCTGTGCCTCTTATTCTTTATAGTAGTGTCTATTACATGCAGTTATATGAAAATGAGTGTATACTGTCCCTTTAGGTCCTATACTAGGGATAGCACTCGGGTCTCTCAATCTCCAGGCCAACAGGGTTACCTCTAAGCCACAGTAGCTTATATCATTTTGGTCATTCTTACTTGTTCTAAGTTGAACCTTTCTAAACCTATATATGGATTATTACCAGAATTAAACGTGTATACATTTGTGATTGGCTGATGGCTGTCACATGATACAGGGGGAGTGGAAATAGACATAACGTTTAAAATTGTCAGGAAAAAAAAATCTACTACTCATTTAAAGTTCAGACTAAGTGCTATTGCATTGTCTTGTTATCTTGCATTTGTTGATTCTGCAAATCTACTGTGTTGACTAGTCCTTTAACAACAAAAGCAGAAAGAAGAAGAAAACGGCTTTGGGGCACTATCTTCTATTATTAAGAGTTATATTCTTTATTGAAATAATAAAAAATTTCATATATAGTAAATACCTTGAGACCAGTAAGGGTAATGAAATAAGATAAATTGATTTAATTTAATACACTGCAGTTATCCACCTGGATTAACACATCCATGAAAGTGGATCTAAACTGTAGTATTAGAATACATACTGTATATTACAACTCTAAAACTGGGTTGCTCACAGAGAAACCTTCCCCAAGTATTCCCGGCCGATAAACAGGAACCTCGGCATCGGTCTGGGGATGTACAGTATATGTGGCAGCACTAGCACTAAATTATGCACACAAACACCACAAATGCATTTTGGTCCGTAAACTGACTTTTTACAATGTGAACGGCACAAAAAAAGAAAATACCTGAGTGTCCTATCACTACTCTAGGTATTTAAGCTATCAGGTTAACACCAACTTTTGGGCGTAATCGCTGTTTCCACCAATACGATCATTACTACTATTTCCTTCTATCACTCCCCCTTGACAGCCAATCACAATAGAGGTATGTAAAACCTCCTGTTTCGGTATTACGGCTTCATTGAAGTGGGCGTGTTTTTCTCTCACTCCTCATAATACTATTTCCTTCAATGTCAGGGTGCTATTGGTGGATAGCTTGACCAATCCGCTCTTACCATACAGTAGGTGTGTTAGTCTTATAATAATTACATTGATTACATATGATTTCAGCCATAATAATGCGGTTGTGGATCTCACACATCTAATCCTATACAGGAAACATATTATTCTTGTCAACCCTATATATGTTTTACATGCGACTAGCATACCGCAACAATGGCTTAAAAATGATTCATTTCAAAATAGCACTGCATTTCTTTTTTTTTTTAATAGTTTTTTATTGAGGTTGTGCAAATAATACAACATAAACAGATTACCATAAAACATAAAAGACAGAAATTTCAGTATAACCATATCCATTGACATAAGTGAAATCTACATAAGGAATTGTAATAGGTAAGCTTCTGGAACCCCAGTTTTATATAATTTTCTTAAAGGGACACTCAATAAAAATTAAACTTTCATTATTCAGATAGAGCATGCCATTTCTCCAACATAGGTGTGTCCGGTCCACGGCGTCATCCTTACTTGTGGGATATTCTCTTCCCCAACAGGAAATGGCAAAGAGCCCAGCAAAGCTGGTCACATGATCCCTCCTAGGCTCCGCCTACCCCAGTCATTCTCTTTGCCGTTGTACAGGCAACATCTCCACGGAGATGGCTTAGAGTTTTTTAGTGTTTAACTGTAGTTTTTATTATTCAATCAAGAGTTTGTTATTTTAAAATAGTGCTGGTATGTACTATTTACTCTGAAACAGAAAAGAGATGAAGATTTCTGTTTGTATGAGGAAAATGATTTTAGCAACCGTTACTAAAATCCATGGCTGTTCCACACAGGACTGTTGAGAGGAATTAACTTCAGTTGGGGGAACAGCGAGCAGTCTTTTGCTGCTTGAGGTATGACACATTCTAACAAGACGATGTAATGCTGGAAGCTGTCATTTTCCCTATGGGATCCGGTAAGCCATTTTTATTCACACAGTAAATAAGGGCTTCACAAGGGCTTATTAAGACTGTAGACATTTTCTGGGCTAAATCGATCATATTTACACATATTTAGCCTTGAGGAATCATTTAATCTGGGTATTTTTTGTAAAATAATATCGGCAGGCACTGTTTTAGACACTTTATTCTATTGGGGCTTTCCCTAATCATAGTCAGAGCCTCATTTTCGCGCCGGTATGGCGCACTTGTTTTTGAGAACAGCATGACATGCAGCTGCATGTGTGTGGAGCTCTGATACATAGAAAAGTCTTTCTGAAGGCATTATTTGGTATCGTATTCCCCTTTGGGCTTGGTTGGGTCTCAGCAAAGCAGATTCCAGGGACTGTAAAGGGGTTAAATATAAAAACGGCTCCGGTTCCGTTATTTTAAGGGTTAAAGCTTCCAAATTTGGTGTGCAATACTTTTAAGGCTTTAAGACACTGTGGTGAAATTTTGGTGAATTTTGAACAATTCCTTCATACTTTTTCGCAATTGCAGTAATAAAGTGTGTTCAGTTTAAAATTTAAAGTGACAGTAACGGTTTTATTTTAAAACGTTTTTTGTGCTTTGTTATCAAGTTTATGCCTGTTTAACATGTCTGAACTACCAGATAGATTGTGTTCTGACTGTGGGGAAGCCAAGGTTCCTTCTCATTTAAATAGATGTGATTTATGTCATAAAAAATTTAGTAAAAATGATGCCCAAGATGATTCCTCAAGTGAGGGGAGTAAGCATGGTACTGCATCATCCCCTCCTTCGTCTACACCAGTTTTGCCCATACAGGAGGCCCCTAGTACATCTAGCGCGCCAATACTCCTTACTATGCAACAATTAACGGCTGTAATGGATAATTCTATCAAAACATTTTAGCCAATATGCCCACTTATCAGCGAAAGCGCGACTGCTCTGTTTTAGAAAATACTGAAGAGCATGAGGACGCTGATGATATTGTTTCTGAAGGGCCCCTACACCAGTCTGAGGGGGCCAGGGAGGGAGAAATTTCAGATTCAGGAAAAATTTCTCAACAAGCTGAACCTGATGTGATTACTTTTAAATTTAAGTTGGAACATCTCCGCGCTCTGCTTAAGGAGGTGTTATCCAATTTGGATGATTGTGATTATCTGGTCATTCCAGAAACACTATGTAAAATGGACAAGTTCCTAGAGGTCCCGGGGCCCCCCGAAGCTTTTCCGATACTCAAACGGGTGGCGTACATTTTTAATAAAGAATGGGACAGGCCCGGTGTACCTTTCGTACCTCCCCCCATATTTAAAAAATTGTTTCCTATAGTCGACCCCAGAAAGGACTTATGGCAGACAGTCCCCAAGGTCGAGGGGGCGGTTTCTACTCTAAACAAGCGCACCACTATACCCATAGAAGATAGTTGTGCTTTCCAAGATCCTATGGATAAAAAATTAGAAGGTTTGCTAAAAAAGATGTTTGTTCAGCAAGGTTACCTTCTACAACCAATTGCATGCATTGTCCCTGTCACTACAGCCGCGTGTTTCTGGTGCGATGAGCTAGAAAAGGCGATTATTAGTAATTCTTCTTCTTATGAGGAGATTATGGACAGAATTCGTGCTCTTAAATTGGCTAATTCTTTCACCCTAGACGCCACCTTGCAATTGGCTAGGTTAGCGGCGAAAAATTCTGGGTTTGCTATTGTGGCGCGCAGAGCGCTTTGGTTAAAATCTTGGTCAGTGGATGCGTCTTCCAAGAACAAATTGTTTGACATTCCTTTCAAGGGGAAAACACTGTTTGGCCCTGACTTGAAAGAGTTTATCTCTGATATCACTGGGGGCAAGGGCCACGCCCTTCCTCAGAATAGGTCTTTCAAGGCCAAAAATAAACCTAATTTTCGTCCCTTTCGCAGAAACGGACCAGCCCCAAGTGCTACGTCCTCTAAGCAGGAGGGTAATACTTCTCAAGCCAATCCAGCCTGGAGACCAAGGCAAGGCTGGAACAAAGGAAAGCAGGCCAAGAAACCTGCCACTGCTCCCAAGACAGCATGAGACGCGGGCCCCCGATCCGGGACCGGATTTGGTGGGGGGCAGACTCTCTCTCTTCACTCAGGCTTGGGCAAGAGATGTTCTGGATCCTTGGGCGCTAGAAATAGTCTTCCAAGGTTATCTTCTGGAAGTGATTCATCCTGTTCCATTAAAAGAACGAGGGATGGGGTTCTACTCCAATCTGTTCGTAGTTCCCAAAAAAGAGGGAACGTTCAGACCAATCTTAGATCTCAAGATCCTAAACAAGTTTCTCAAGGTTCCATCGTCCAAAATGGAAACCATTCGAACAATCCTTCCATCCAGGAAGGTCAATTCTTGACCACGGTGGATTTAAAGGATGCGTATCTACATATTCCTGTCCACAAGGAACATCATCGGTTCCTAAGGTTCGCATTCCTGGACAAGCATTACCAGTTCGTGGCGCTTCCTTTCGGATTAGCCACTGTTCCAAGGATTTTCACAAAGGTACTAGGGTCCCTTCTGGCGGTGCTAAGACCAAGGGGCATTGCTGTAGTACCTTACTTGGACGACATTCTGATTCAAGCGTCGTCCCTTCCTCAAGCAAAGGCTCACACGGACATAGTCCTGGCCTTTCTCGGATCTCACGGATGGTAAGTGAACGTGGAAAAGAGTTCTCTATCTCCGTCGACAAGAGTTCCCTTCTTGGGAACAATAATAAGACTCCTTAGAAATGAGGATTTTTCTGACAGAGACCAGAAAAACAAAACTTCTAAACTCTTGTCGGATACTTCCTTCCGTTCCTCTTCCTTCCATAGCGCAGTGCATGGAAGTGATAGGTTTGATGGTAGCGGCAATGGACATAGTTCCTTTTGCGCGCATTCATCTCAGACTATTTCAATTGTGTATGCTCAGTCAGTGGAATGGGGACTATGCAGACTTGTCTCCGAAGATACAAGTAAATCAGAGGACCAGAGACTCACTCCGTTGGTGGCTGTCCCTGGACAACCTGTCGCAAGGGGTGACCTCCCGCAGACCAGAGTGGGTCATTGTCACGACCGACGCCAGTCTGATGGGCTGGGGCGCGGTCTGGGGATCCCTGAAAGCTCAGGGTCTTTGATCTCGGGAAGAATCTCTTCTACCGATAAATATTCTGGAACTGAGAGCGATATTCAATGCTCTCAAGGCTTGGCCTCAGCTAGCGAGGGCCAAGTTCATACGGTTTCAATCAGACAACATGACGACTGTTGCGTACATCAACCATCAGGGGGAAACAAGGAGTTCCCTGGCGATGGAAGAAGTGACCAAAATCATTCAATGGGCGGAGACTCGCTCCTGCCACCTGTCTGCAATCCACATCCCAGGAGTGGAAACTTGGGAAGCGGATTTTCTGATTCGTCAGACATTGCATCCGGGGGTGTGGGAACTCCATCCGGAAATCTTTGCCCAAATCACTCACTGTGGGGCATTCCAGACATGGATCTGATGGCCTCTCGTCAGAACTTCAAGGTTCCTTGCTACGGGTCCAGATCCAGGGATCCCAAGGCGACTCTAGTAGATGCACTAGTAGCACCTTGGACCTTCAACCTAGCTTATGTATTCCCGCCGTTTCCTCTCATCCCCAGGCTGGTAGCCAGGATCAATCAGGAGAGGGCGTAGGTGATCTTGATAGCTCCTGCGTAACCACGCAGGACTTGGTAGGCAGATCTGGTGAATATGTCATCGGCTCCACCATGGAAGCTACCTTGGAGACGAGACCTTCTTGTTCAAGGTCCGTTCGAACATCCGAATCTGGTCCTACTCCAGCTGACTGCTTGGAGATTGAACGCTTGATCTTATCAAAGCGAAGGTTCTCAGATTCTGTTATTGATACTCTTGTTCAGGCCAGAAAGCCTGTAACTAGAAAAATTTACCACAAAATATGGAAAAAATATATCTGTTGGTGTGAATCTAAAGGATTCCCTTGGGACAAGGTAAAGATTCCTAGGATTCTATCCTTTCTTCAAGAAGGATTGGAGAAAGGATTATCTGCAAGTTCCTTGAAGGGACAGATTTCTGCCTTGTCTGTGTTACTTCACAAAGAGCTGGCAGCTGTGCCAGATGTTCAAGCCTTTGTTCAGGCTCTGGTTAGAATCAAGCCTGTTTACAAACCTTTGACTCCTCCTTGGAGTCTCAACTTAGTTCTTTCAGTTCTTCAGGGGGTTCCGTTTGAACCCTTACATTCCGTTGATATTAAGTTATTATCTTGGAAAGTTTTGTTTTTGGCTGCAATTTCTTCCGCTAGAAGAGTTTCAGAATTATCTGCTCTGCAGTGTTCTCCTCCTTATCTGGTGTTCCATGCAGATAAGGTGGTTTTACGTACTAAACCTGGTTTTCTTCCAAAAGTTGTTTCTAACAAAAACATTAACCAGGAGATAGTCGTGCCTTCTTTGTGTCCGAAACCAGTTTCGAAGAAGGAACGTTTGTTGCACAATTTGGATGTTGTTCGCGCTCTAAAATTCTATTTAGATGCTGCAAAGGATTTTAGACAAACATCTTCCTTGTTTGTTGTTTATTCTGGTAACAGGAGAGGTCAAAAAGCAACTTCTACCTCTCTCTCTTTTTGGATTAAAAGCATCATCAGATTGGCTTACGAGACTGCCGGACGGCAGCCTCCTGAAAGAATCACAGCTCATTCCACTAGGGCTGTGGCTTCCACATGGGCCTTCAAGAACGAGGCTTCTGTTGATCAGATATGTAGGGCAGCGACTTGGTCTTCACTGCACACTTTTACCAAATTTTACAAGTTTGATACTTTTGCTTCTTCTGAGGCTATTTTTTGGGAGAAAGGTTTTGCGAGCCGTGGTGCCTTCCATTTAGGTGACCTGATTTGCTCCCTCCCTTCATCCGTGTCCTAAAGCTTTGGTATTGGTTCCCACAAGTAAGGATGACGCCGTGGACCGGACACACCTATGTTGGAGAAAACAGAATTTATGTTTACCTGATAAATTACTTTCTCCAACGGTGTGTCCGGTCCACGGCCCGCCCTGGTTTTTTAATCAGGTCTGATAATTTATTTTCTTTAACTACAGTCACCACGGTATCCTATGGTTTCTCCTATGCAAATATTCCTCCTTAACGTCGGTCGAATGACTGGGGTAGGCGGAGCCTAGGAGGGATCATGTGACCAGCTTTGCTGGGCTCTTTGCCATTTCCTGTTGGGGAAGAGAATATCCCACAAGTAAGGATGACGCCGTGGACCGGACACACCGTTGGAGAAAGTAATTTATCAGGTAAACATAAATTCTGTTTTTAAACAACTTTCCAATTTACTTCCATTAACAAAATATGCACAGTCTTTTTATATTTAAACTTTTTGAGTCACCAGCTCATACTGAGCACGTGCAAGAATAAGTGTATGCATTTGTGAATGGCTGATGGCTGTCACATGGTACGTGTATGCATTTGTGATTGGCTGATGGCTGTCACATGGTACAGGGGGAGTGGAAAAAGTCATAACTTTTAAAATTGTCAGAAAAAAAATCTACTACTCATTTGAAGCTCAGACTAAGTGCTTTTGCATTGTCTTATCTTGCATTTGTTGATTATACAAATCTACTGTGTTGACTGGTCCTTTAAATAGTTTCCTCGCTTATCGCAGGAGGTCACTCTTGGACCTAACAAATCTTAGATGTTCTAGAGGAGGAAAATTAGCATTTGAAGTGGTCACTTTTGGACCTAGATATATATATTAAAAATTAGCAACTGATATAAAGAATGAAGTAAGTTGGTAGTGAATGAATAACAAATGAATAATAATATCTATGTACAAAGTAGAAAATAGAATGGTAGCTTGTAGACAGCATGACCTTGATAATAATGTATAATCTATAAAGATAGCCCAATGATAGTAATATATAAACTAGTCAAGATAGTTAAGATGACAGTGCTTAAACATCACTATACGTTTTTAAGAATATACTGATGAATGTAGTGCTGGAGCTATAGGCCATTTAGTGCTTATATATGATTAAATAAAGGATGGGGAGGATAACCTCACGACTAAACCTGAGACCTTATGATCTTAAAACGCATATTATTTCCTGTTGCCACTTTAATAAATTGGCATAACAAACATAAAGATAAAGCATTATGTATTCGCTATTGTTGGGGAGAGATATAAATAAATATACCCGTTGTGGTAACCTGAGGAGTGTAGAGTTATATCTCCATGCAAGACCATAGTTTCATTTTACTAGTAGAAGCCTGCATACAACATGAGCAACTGTCATAATGTGGTGGAGGAAGAGAGATTACTAAAAAATCAATTTTATCTGCCGTAAGAGGCACGCTTCTTTTACCCAAAGCAGGTAACCAAGGGGCACACACTATATATATATATATATATATATATATATATATATATACACTGTGTGTGTGTGTGTATATATATATATATATATATATATATATATATATATATATATGACGGTAGATAGTTAAAGCCCAGCACCATAAATTTCAATAGTGGCTTCCAGCCTATGTGCCCGTTACAGTGGAGTATCAGCCACACTCCAAAAAATACAGTCCATGTATAAAATGTGTAACAGCACCACAGCACAGTCTTGCTTCTTTAAAGGTGAAAAATTCTTTTATTAAGGTACAACAACCATAAAAAGGCGACGTTTCCGACCTACATGGTCCTTATTCATGCATATTTAAAAGACAAATGAACAAACATTTAAAAAGGGTAACTGAGCCAATCAGGGTTTGATGCTGAAAGCTAATTGGTTTAACTCATACCTGTCCAGGTATTGCAATTTTCCTTACCCAAGAGCCCCCTAGTGGCACCAGAGCACACAACATATTAAAAAGAGAAAGGAAAAAATGTCTCATAAAAACAAATACAAATCATAATCCCTATTCAGACCATAAGGGTGTAAGGTATTCAAACGTTTAATCCACCATACTTCTTTTTGCTTTAACTTTAGTTCCCTATTACCCCCTCTTCTATGCATGGGGATATGGTCTATGATTTGAAAGTGAAGTTGGCTAACTGTATGTCCCATCTGTGTGAAATGTGCAGATACAGGTAATGATAGATCTTTGGATTTAATGGAGGCCTTATGTTGGCTGAACCTATCCCTGGCGGCCTGGGTGGTCTCGCCAATATAGCAGAGCCCACATGGGCATTTAAGTAGATAAATTACATAGTTGGTCTGGCATGTATATAATCCATTTATAGTATATTGTTTCCTTTTATCATTCTGTGCCAGGTATTTGCCTTTTATTATAGAATTACATTGAGCACAATGAAGACAGGGATAGCATCCCTTATTTGGTGTGGTTAAGTAATTAACATTAGATAATTTAGCAGTACCTACATCAGCACTAACAATATTGTTCATTTGTCTTTTAACCCCTTAACGACTGAGGACGTGCAGGGTACGTCCTCAGAAAAAAGGCAGTTAATGCCTGAGAACGTACCCTGCACGTCCTCAGTGTGGAAAGCAGCTGGAAGCGATCCTGCTCGCTTCCAGATGCTTTCCGGTTATTGCAGTGATGCCTCGATATGGAGGCATCCTGCAATAACCTTTTTAAGTCATCCGGTGCAGAGAGAGCCACTCTGTGGCCCTCTCTGCACCGGAGATCGGTGGCTCCCTGCGTTGGTGGGTGGGAGCCGGACCGGGAGGCGGGTGGCGGCCATCGATGGCCCTGTTGATGTGAAGGGGGGCGGGATCGTGGGCGGGGGTGGCTGGGGGCGCGTGCACGGGAGGGTGGGGGCGGGCGCGTGCACGGGGAGGGAGCGGGTGGGAACCGCTACACTACAGAAAATGTGGAAATAAAAAATATAAAAAAAATGTCAAAATAAAAAAAAAAAAACGATCAGCAAGGTGGTGGGGGTTTGTCTGTGTGTGTAGGGGGGGGGGGGAAGCTACACTACAGAAAAAAAAAACCCAAACAAAAAAAAAGCACTTTTTATTGTAAACTGGGTACTAGCAGACAGCTGCCAGTACCCAAGATGGCCCCCAATAAGGCAGAGGGGAGGGTTAGAGAGCGGTTTGGGGGGGGGGATCAGGGAGGTTGGGGGCTAAGGGGGGGATCCTACACAGTAGCATATGTAAATATGCTAAAAAAAATTCATTTTTTTTTAAAACCCTTTTATTTTAGTACTGGCAGACTTTCTGCCAGTACTTAAGATGGCGGGGACAATTGTGGGGTGGGGGAGGGAAGGGAGCTGTTTGGGAGGGATCAGGGGGTGGGATGTGTCAGATGGGAGGCTGATCTCTACACTAAAGCTAAAATTAACCCTGCAAGCTCACTACAAACTCCCTAATTAACCCTTTCACTGCTAGCCATAATACACGTGTGAGGCGCAACAGGATTTAGTGGCCTTCTAATTACCAGAAAGCAACGCCAAAGTCATATATGTCTGCTATTTCTGAACAAAGGGGATCCCAGACAAGCATTTACAACCATTTGTGCCATAATTGCACAAGCTGTTTGTAAATGATATCAGTGAGAAACCTAAAATTGTGAAAAATTTTACGTTTTTTTTAATTTGATTGCATTTGGCGGTGAAATGGTGGCATGAAATATACCAAAATGTGCCTAGATCAATACTTGGGGTTGTCTACTACACTACACTAAAGCTAAAATTAACCCTACAAGCTCCCTAAAAGCTCCCTAATTAACCCCTTAACTGCTGGGCATGATACACTTGTGGTGCGCAGTGGCATTTAGCGGCCTTCTAATTACCAAAAAGCAACGCCAAAGCCATATATGTGTGCTATTTCTGAACAAAGGGGATCCCAGAGAAGAATTTACAACCATTTATGCCATAATTGCACAAGTTGTTTGTAAATAATTTCAGTGAGAAATCGAAAGTTTGTGAAAAAATTTGTGAAAAAGTGAATGATTTTTTGTATTTGATCGCATTTGGCGGTGAAATGGTGGTATGAAATATACCAAAATTGTCCTAGATCAATACTTTGGGATGTCTACTAAAAAAAAATATATACATGTCAATGGATATTCAGAGATTCCTGACAGATATCAGTGTTCTAATGTAACTAGCGCTAATTTTGGAAAAAAATGGTTTGGAAATAGCAAAGTGCTACTTGTATTTATGGCCCTATAACTTGCAAAAAAAGCAAAGAACATGTAAACATTGGGTATTTCTAAACTCAGGACAAAATTTAGAAACTATTTATCATGGGTGTTTTTTGGTGGTTTTAGATATGTAACAGATTTTGGGGGTCAAAGTTAGAAAAAGTGTGTTTTTTTTCCATTTTTCCTCATATTTTATCATTTTTTTATAGTAAATTATAAGATATGATGAAAATAATGGTATCTTTAGAAAGTCCATTTAATGGCGAGAAAAACGGTATATAATATGTGTGGGTACAGTAAATGAGTAAGAAGAAAATTACAGCTAAACACAAACACCGCAAAAATGTAAAAATAGCCTTGGTCCCAAACGGACAGAAAATGGAAAAGTGCTGTGGTCATTAAGGGGTTAAATATGCATGAATAAGGACCATGTAGGTCCGAAACGTCGCCTTTTTATGGTTGTTGTACCTTAATAAAATAATTTTTCACCTTTAAAGAAGCAAGACTGTGCTGTGGTGCTGTTACACTTTTTATACATGGACTATATATATATATATATATATATATATCCTATATTATAAAAGACAAGAGTTTGTCTGAAGCCGTCATGCGCAGTTCAGACAAACTCTTGCCGCTGCACGCGCACCCTTGGCCAGCTGTTCGCACGCGCAACCCACTTAGCATTGTTTGTTAGCACCCCGCACGCGCACGCGCCTTACCGCACACTCTCAAAACTGATTTGAGCCCCATTGTTTCACACTCACAAACCTTACCGCACACTCACAAACTGATTTGAGCCCCATTGTTTCACACTCACAAACTGATTTGAGCCCCATTGTTTCACACAAACTGATTTGAGCCCATTGACCCCCCTTGCTGCGCACGCACACTTTGAGCCCCCCGCACGCGCACGCGCACGCGAACCCGTGAAGCCCTAGCCATTGACAACCCCTTAGCCGTTAGACTAGCAATGCGCACGCGCACGCGAAGCCCTAGCCATTGACAACCCACTTGCGCATGCGCACGCCCTAGCCATTGACAACCCACTTGCGCATGCGCACGCGCACGCGAACCCACGCGCACGCAACTAGCCGTTAAAAGCGTTGCGAGCCATAATACATTGCGCATTTCTATTGCACTGGCACTGAGAAAGGTCTTCATTTCAAAGCTCCGCAAAAAAAAAAAAAATTTAAGCAAAAAACAAAAACCTCTTTACTTTAATTTAAAAGAATTGGGTCTTGAAACTCTTTACTTTAGTTTAAAATAATTGGGTCTTGAAATTTTATGCCCTCAGGAAAAAAATTACCTCAGGACTTATGCTGCGCATTTCTTTTGCACTGGCACTGAGATTATTTGAAAGCAAACATTTGCTCTTTAGTTTAAAAATTTGTACATACTAAAAACATTTGCTCTTTAGTTTAAAAATTTTAGTTTAAAAAAAAAAATGTTGAAAAAAAAAGTCCCTCAGGAAAAAATTTGCTCTTTAGTTTAAAAATTTGTACATACTAAAAAAAAATACCTCACATTTGCTTTTTAGTTTAAAATTTTTTAATACCTCAGGACTTATGTATGTGCAAAATAGCACATACTAAAAAAAAAAACCTAGCACTCAGGACTTATGTATGTGCTAAACATACTAAAAAAAAAAAAAAACCACATACAAAAAAAATATATGCTTATTTAAAAAAAAAAAAAAATATACACAGAACATACAAAAAAAACACCACTGTGCTAACAGAACATACAAAAAAAAGGAATAATAGCCTCATAAAGAGCCCAACACTGTGCTAACAGCACATAGTAGTTTAAAAAAAAAAAAAAAAAAAAAACCTTAATAGGATCAAAAAAAAAATTTTAGGTTTTAAAAATAAAAAAGGATTAACAGGCTCATAAAAGAGCACAACACTGTGCTAACAGCACATAGAAAATAAATATTTTAGTCATAAGCTCATAAAAGAGCTCAATACTGTGCTGCACAGCACATATAACATAACTATATTACTTTAAAAGAAAAAATAGTGCTCCACTGCACATATAAAAAGTCTCTATACAAATAAAAAAAAAAAGGAAATAAAGAGCGCCTAATACTACATAAGCAGCATTATAATAAACCCTTTGAAAAAAACCCCCACATATATACTGCATAAAAAAGGAAAAAAAGAGTGCCTAATACTACATAAGCAGCATTATAAGAAACATTTTTAAAAAAACATATATACAGAATAAAAAAGGCAAAAAAAGAGCCTAATACTACATAAGCAGCATTATAATAAAATCTTTGAAAAAAACACATATATACTGCATAAAAAAGGCAATAAAGAGTGCCTAATACTACATAAGCTGAATTTTAATCAACCTTTTTAAGAAAAGATATAAAAACATATATACTGCATAAAAAAAGTGTCTTAAAAAAAGGACATAATACAAAAAAAGAGTGTTTAAAACAAAGTAAAGAGTGACAAACACGCCTAATGTCTACAACAAAATAAAGAGTGCCTAAGACTGCATGAACAAAAATTAAGACTGCAAAAAACAAAGTTACTCATAAGCAGCATTATATATATACTGTATAAAAAAACCCATAAAGAGTGCCTAATACTAATAAACCGTAAAAAACATATATACTGCATAAAAAAAAGTGTATAAAAAAAGTGCATAAAAAAAAAAGAGTGTTTAAAACAAAGTAAAGAGTGACAAACACGCCTAATAAAGAGTGACTAAGACTGCATGAAAAAAAAATAAAACTGCCAAAAACAAAAGAAAAAGTGTATTGTCTAAAAAAAAAAAATTTGCCTAACATTGCCTAATACAAAATAAAGACTATCTAAAAAAATAAAGACTGCCGATATTAAAAAAAGAGAGTGCCTAAAAAAAAAGGGAAATAAAGAGACTGCCTAAAACAAATAAAGAGACAGCAATAAACAGCATAAAAAAGGCAATAAAGAGTGCCTAATACTACATAAGCAGCATAAACACGCCTAATGTCTACAACAAAATAAAGAGTGCCTAAGACTGCATTAAAAAAAAATAACACTGCCAAAAACAAAATAAAAAGTGTATAAAACAAAGTAAAGAGTGCCTAAGACTTTGTTAAACAAAATAAAGATTGTCTAAAAAAAAAAAGTGTGCCTAACATTGCCTAATACAAAATAAAGACTGCCGATATAACAAAGAGAGTGCCTAAAAGACTGCCTAAAACAAATAAAGACACTGCATAAACAGCATAAAAAAGGCAATAAAGAGTGCCTAATACTACATAAGCAGCATTATAACAAATTTATAAAAAAAAACAACATATATACAACATAAAAAAGCCAATAAAGAGTGCCTAATACTACATAAGCAGCATTATAACAAACCGATTTAAAAAAACATATATACAGCATAAAAAAGGCAATAAAGAGTGCCTAATAAGAATAAACCTTAAAAAACATATATACTGCATAAAAAAAGTGACTACAAAGAAGTGCATAAAAAAAAAAAAAGAGTCTTTAAAACAAACTAAAGAGTGCTGCATAAAAATAAAAATAGAAGAATGCCTCCTAAAAGAATTTTAACACAGGAAGCTGCAGAAAACGTTAAACGCAGAAGAAAAGAAACTCAACGTATACGACGGACACATATGACTGAACAACAAAGGGTAACTCTACGCAAAAAGGATTCTTCAAAAAAACGGATTTGTAGGGCCAATATGACTGCTCAGGAAAAATGTCTCCAACTGGACATGCAAAGATCACGTTCTGCTGCACGTAGAAAAAAAAAAAAAATAGTACTAACATCAACCATTCATTATTTAATGAAGACAATGTCCCGATGCACACATGTGGTCAACTTAATGTTTATTGCAAATTTTGCATGGCAAAGCATTTTCCAGAGGAACAACCAAGCGATAAGCTTTTTAATAAATGCTGCAATAAAGGAAAAATAACATTACCTCATATACAAATTTCACCACTGATCCAACAACTAATGACTGGACAACACACACATTCAAAGAATTTTATGCAAAATATCCGTTCTATAAATAGTGCATTGGCGTTTGCATCAATGGGAGCAAACATTGCACCACCTCCAGGATATGGCCCATACTGTTTTAGAATAAATGGCCAAATTTATCACCGATCTGGTGCTTTGCATCCAGAAAATGATGATCAACGCAAATTTGCACAACTCTACATTTTGAGTCCTGAGGAAGCTGCGGACCAACGAGCAGCACTAAAAGAAAATTCAGGATGTCACATTGAACTTTTGAGGGAGTTAAGTTTATATATGTCTCAGTATAACCCTTTTGCAAAAGCATGTAAAATGCTCTATGAGGTAGAGCAAGAATGCATCCATGAAGCATCTTTAAATGGAGTTCAAAATTCTAAAGTTTCAATGGTAATTCTGCAGGACAGAACATCAGATTACCGAAGATATAACGTACAAAGAGTTAATGAGGTTGCTGTTATTTTCCAAAATTCTGATGGTGAACCTCCTCTTGAACGTGACCTTCTTATTCATTGCCGATCTACAGATCAAACAAAAAAAACTGAAAGAATAAGTGTTTTAGATCCTAATCTTGAACCATTGCTGTATCCTTTGTTGTTTCCATATGGGGACCAAAGTTGGGGTTCCAATATTGCTCTTAACTACAGGCCAACATCAATTAGTGATGTACAAAGAAGAGTAACCACCAATCCAAGGATAAGAGTTAGCCAAATGAAATACTACTCTTACAGAATTTCAATTAGGGATCAATTCAATCCTTTCCTTAGTGCTGGCAAGTTGACGCAGCAGTACTTTGTTGATGCTTATGTCAAGACTGAGGCCAACAGACTCAACTATATCCGTCAAAATCAATCTAATCTTCGCATTGAAAAATATACAGGATTAATGGATTACATTCAAAGTGAGGCTGCTGCACAGGGCCTGATGCCTGGAAAAGCAGTTATTTTGCCATCATCTTTTCAGGGAAGTCCACGAAATATGGCCCAAAACTACCATGATGCTATGGCCATTGTTAGAAAATATGGAAAACCGGATTACTTCATCACCATGACCTGCAACCCTAAATGGCCTGAGATACTTGATAACCTATTAGAAGGTCAAGCAGTGGAGTTCAGACCAGATTTGGTAGCAAGAGTTTTCAATCTCAAATTAAATTCTCTTTTGAATGATATCTTGAACAAACATGTTCTTGGAAGTCCTTGCGCAAAAGTGCATGTAATAGAGTTTCAAAAAAGAGGATTACCACATGCTCATATCCTTTTAATATTGAAAGCCGAAGACAAGCCAAATGATGCTGAAACCATTGACACTTTTATATCAGCTGAAATTCCTGATGAACAGATTTATCCAAGACTACATGCTATTGTAATAAAGCATATGATACACGGTCCATGTGGAGAACATAATTTAAATTCTCCATGCATGGTTGATGGTAATTGCAGCAAGAATTTTCCAAAAATTTTTCAAAAAGAAACTTTAATTAATGTTGATGGATATCCGCGATATCGTAGACAAAAAAATGACACCACTGTAATTGTCAAAGGGAAAAAAATTGACAACTCATGGGTAGTTCCATATAGCCCATACTTCTGCTTGAAATACAACTGCCATATAAATGTAGAGAGTTGTGTTTCTGTTAAAAGTGTTAAATATCTCTTCAAATATGTATATAAAGGTTACGATTGTGCAAATATTTCCATTAAGGAACATAATACACTACAGCATGATGAAATTCAAAATTTTTTGGACACAAGATATGTCAGTGCTCCTGAAGCTGTTTGGAGGTTGTATGGTTTTTTGATGCACCATCAAACACATACAATAATAAGACTTCAAGTTCATCTTCCAGGCGAACAAGATGTATATTTCCATAATGAAAACGTACAATTAGCTGCAGAAAAGGCACAAGACAGGGATACCACTTTGACAGCATACTTTAAGTTGAATGTGGATAATAATGCGGCACGTGAACTTTTTTACTCTGACATTCCTCAACATTTTGTATTTGATGTAAAAAACCGTAAGTGGAATCCAAGACAAAGAGGAGCAGATACAACAATTGGCAGATTGTATAATGTAAATATTTCATCAGATTTGGAGAGATTTTGTTTGAGGTTATTGCTCTTGCACTTAAAAGGAGCAATATCCTTTAAGGACTTACGAACTGTTAATGGACAAGTTTGTCACACATTCAAAGAAGCTGCCCAAAAGCTTTCACTTTTAGATGACGACGCTACATGGGATCTTACACTTAACGAATCAGCATCTCAACAAATGCCTAAACAAATGAGGGAACTGTTTGCTTATTTGTGTATATTTGTTGTCCCACCTAATGTCCCACAACTCTTTGAAAAATACAAACATGATCTTTATGAAGATTATTCACGTCATGAAGACCACATTGATGATTGCAAAAGTTGCAAAAATTTGGCATTAACAGATATTCAAAATGTTCTCATATTGCATAGTAAACGTTGTGAAGATTTTGGACTACCCAATCCATCAAACTTCATTCCAGAAATGCAATTCAACTATGTTACACAGTTGGAAGCCCAAGTTGGAGCACAACTTCAAGAAGCATTAAACATCGAGCAAAAAGCTGCATTTGACAATGTAATGTCTGCAATTGATAATGAAAATTTACCACACAGATGTTTTTTTATTGATGGACCTGGTGGAAGTGGCAAGACTTATTTATATAAAACATTATTGAGTACTTTACGTGGACGCACAGATGGAGTTCTTCCTGTTGCCTCTACAGGAATAGCAGCTAATCTCCTTGATGGTGGCAGAACTTACCATTCACAGTTTAAGCTTCCAATTCCATTACTGGAAACATCAACATGAAATATGAGAATGACTTCAAAAGATGCAGAGTTCATACGTAATGCTAAATTGCTTATTTGGGATGAGGCCTCAATGACACCCGGTATAGCTCTAAAATGTGTAAATAACCTTCTTCAGGAAATTATGCAGAACAATAAGCCATTTGGTGGAAAAGTTATACTCCTTGGTGGAGACTTCAGACAAACACTCCCAGTTCTTCCTCATTGCAATAGAACTGCTATTGTGGAAGCTACTATAAAGTTCTATGATCACTGGGATAAATTTAAAATTTTTAAAATTGAAGAATAATGTGCGTTCAGTGGATCCAGAATTTAGCAATTGGCTACTAAAATTAGGACAGGGTTCATTAAATAATTCAGAAGGCCTTCCTGAGGATTTAGTTGAGATCCCTTCCAAATTAATATGCAATGATTGTATCATATCTGAAATTTTTGGAAAAAAAATTCTTCCATCTGATCTTCACAGTTTTTCAAAAAAGGCCATTTTGTGTACGAAAAATTGTCATGTTGATCAAATCAATGAGCATGTATTAAATATACTCGATGGTGATGAAAAAATATATCTGAGTTCAGATTCAATTGATGATCAGACAGATGAAGATGCACAAAACTATCCCATAGAGTTTCTAAACGAATTAGCTCCATCAGGAATGCCTCTTCATAAGTTAAAAATAAAATTGGGAAGTATTATTATGTTGCTCAGAAATCTGAACACAAAAAAAGGTCTGTGCAATGGAACAAGATTGATAGTTAAAGATCTTAAGCCAAATCTATTAATTGCAGAAGTACTCACAGGAACAGCAAAAAAACAAATGGTGTTTATTCCGAGAATAGATTTAGCCCCTGCCAACACTGAACTACCATTCATTTTACGAAGGAGACAGTTTCCAATCAAACTTGCATTTGCAATGACCATCAACAAATCACAAGGTCAAACGTTAGACAAAGTAGGAATATTTCTTCCAGAACCAGTATTCAGTCATGGACAACTTTATGTTGCAATGTCTCGAGTTCGTACATCATCTGATGTCAAAATTAAGATACTTCAAAGTTCAAAGCAAGGAAAGATATTACCAAACAGTGATAAAATTTATACAAAAAACATTGTTTATAAAGAAATATACTTTAAATAAATTATTATTATTATTATTATTATCGGTTATTTGTAGAGCGCCAACAGATTCTGCAGCGCTAAATAAATAAGTTGTGTATTTTTAATTAGTTAGAAGTAATTTTGTATTATTTAGAGCAACAATATTCTTCATGTACAAATTAAACTTTATTTTAATTTAATTTACTAAAAATAAAAATATGACTTTATGTCTACTTTAATGTTTATATCTTATGTTATTTTTTTGAATAACAAAAAAAAAAAAAAATTATTTGGCCCGTGTACACGGGCTTTAACACTAGTATATATATATATATATATTTATATATACTGTGTGTGTGTATATATATATATATATATATATATATATATATGTCTCTAATTCCTCCAGTATGTTATCTGCCTATGGAGCTGGGTATATATGCCTAATGTGTTGTTATGTTGTTATTATTAATATTAAGAAAGCTAACGATGGTACACTTAACCCACCCAACACTCATAGATTCTCAGCAAATGTACTTGTAGCATATAAACCCAAGATAATAAACATGAGCGCAAACTTTCACTAAAAAAGAAAATTATAAAATCATATGGACAATGTATATGTCTATGAAGTAGACATGTCAACTCTGAACTTTATTATGGTGAGAAATGGACTTGATTAGTGGTGCAGTAGCTAAGTTGGGATCTTACCCTTAGTAAAAGCATATATTATGTATAGTGGTTGTAATGAGCGTTAATCGTATCTTGTTTGCCATATTTGTAGCGTGTGTAAGCTTGTTAGTGGAAAACATCATAATATCTATATGTATATAGTTACACAGTAAAATGGTAGTGACACATGGATTTTAAATGCATAGCTAAAATGAAATTTATATTTTACTAACATAAGCTAGGTAGTGGAGTAATGAGTAAAGAAAATCAGGGAAACACCAGAAATTCCTTAGGAAAAAGTTTGAGTGGATAATTTTGCTGTAAAATAGATATGGTGCACAAATTATATAGCCTCTTGTGGACTTTTAGAAAACACAAACCGTGGGGAGTGAACTGTTTGCATACATACATAGGGTATATGAAGATAAAGTGCATTTAACAATTAGAGACCTATAAGTGTCAAAAATGCTTGTTCTGGTGTTGGTCGAACAAATAATACTATAGATGTATGTTGAATATTAAGAGGAGACAATATGTGCTTGGCCGCTCCGGCCGCAACTGACCAGTCACGTTTCCCCCATGCTGCTAAATTGCAGTAATAAACATTTATGTTAAAATATTTTTTTATTATGCAAAGTACATCACATCACATATTGATAAACATTAATATTTCAGTACATAATGGGATCATTAGACATTACATCAATGTGGTAAATGTACATCGTCCATCTTCTGTATCGAACATTACCATTGACTGTAAGTTGAGATATTAGTCCACAATGTCCATACAATTTTATGTTATACAGTACAATGTGATTTCGTCACAGGCATCAGGTACCAATCCCAATCTGATGCACAGGGCAAAACAATATTTAAGAGAGATGTTTTGCATATTATTTTCAAAAACTGATAACAAAGGAACAACTTAAATAAAACCTAAAAAACCAAAACAAAAAAGGAAGAACAAAAAACAAAATACAAAATAATAAGTGGTCATTTGAAAAGCAGTCTTGTGTGTCATTGCCAATTGGTACATTAAAAGCTATACTCCTTATAGGGGATAAAATGTCTGTTAAAACCTTCCCATGTCAGTTTTCTCCAGTACATAGTAATTGTGTTTCTGTATCTTTAATTTAGGGCCTTGCGAGTGTTAGTACTTCATCTTGTTTGCATTAACCAGTAAAACCAAATTTTGTGGTATGTATCTACATTTCCCAGGATAAAAGCTGCGGTTTCATGGAGTTTATGTGTCAGATTAATTCTATCTAAAACTTCCTGCCATATTGGTGCCCTTTCCCTCCAATACTTAGCAATGCATATTCTTGTGACTGTGCAAAGTATTTTGATTAAAGTATTGATATGGTGATGATAGTTTGGAAGGAGCCCTTGGGACATAGTTAACGTTATCTGTTCCTCTAGTAGTGTACTATGTACATAAGTTCCTATTTCATTACATCCCCTGTAGCATTTTCTATTCCTTACCTCTGTAAAGTGGGACGTTTTTATTGGGGTCAGGTACCACCGAGAAATGGTCTTATAACTATTTTCCCGCAAGTGCGCACTCATCAGACCTCTACAGGAGGAATAAAGTAATTCGTACCATTCCCTTACCTCCAGCCTAATGCCCGTATCAGTTTCCCATTTGCACATGAGAGAAGACTTCTCTGCACTTGTTGTGGATTGTAATGCTATGTATATTCGTGAGATGGTATGTTTCTGCCTAGTGTCAGAGCAGCATATTTTCTCTAATGTCGTACTGAGTTGATTTTGTGTATTTGATAAGAATTTATGTAAGGCAGAAGTGACTTGCAAATATAAATACCACCTAAGGGGGTCCGGTGCCAGCTTTTCCTGAGTTTGTGTAAAGGTTAAGGGTTTATTATGTAGTACCATATCTCCCACTCCAGTAATAAACATTTAAAGGGACAGTCAAGTCCAAAAAAAACTTTCATGATTTCAAATAGGGCATGTAATTTTAAACAACCAATTTTGCTTTGTTCTCTTGGTATTCTTAGTTAAAATCTAAACCTAGGAGGTTCATATGCTAATTTTTTAGATCTTGAAGGCCACCTCTAATCTGAAAGCATTTTGACAATTTTTCAGCACTAGAGGGCGTTAGTTCATGTGTTTCATATAGATAACATTGAGCTCATGCACGTGAATTTACCGAGGAGTGAGCACTGATTGGCTAAAATGCAAGTCTGTCAAAATAACTAAAATAAGCGGGCAGTCTGTAGAGGCTTAGATACAAGGTAATTACAGAGGTAAAACGTGTATTATTATAACTGTGTTGGTTATGCAAAACTGGGGGATGGGTAATTAAGGTATTATCTATCTTTTAAAACAAAAATTCTGGTGTTGACTGTCTCTTTAAAGACACTGGGGATTGTTACCAACTAATTGTATAAATCTAGGACAGAGCAATAACTATCTATACAAGCTAAATTATATAGCTCCGTGTCAGAGAGAGGTCTTCTAAGTAAGGTAATACCCATCACGTTTCTCTTAAGGTGGAATATAAGTAGTAGGAGCAAAGATTGTCACTCCCCATATACATAAATTGAGGTAGACAAGGAATATGTAGTAAACAGTAATACAGTGATAGCAACCTATAACTAGAGATAGTACATAGTAATGAGCAATAGTAACCAGCATGCCCATGTCAGGAACAGCCCAACAAAAACTCTGAGTGCAGAAACATCATATTGTTAAATAAAATGTAAACATAAAGCAATATGAATAACCCTTGGCATAAATCACAATAATGTGAGCAAATCCCCAAATCAAAAACTGGGTTATTGTATGAAGAGACAACAGTCTAGCCCACGCCAGATTTCTGAATATATCTGGGGAGATTTCTACCACATTGAACCAGTTGTGGTACATAGAATCGAAGTAGAGCATTCTGAAGGTGAGTGCCCGCTAGTATTATCTTAGTCCGGCTACTACCTTTATTGGAATCGCAGTGGTATTTGATTCTATAAATGGCAGAGCTACAGGCATAGTGTCTAACCAACTTTTAGTATTCGACCCCCGGGGCGCAAACTGCTACTCGGCAGTCATCAGGTGGCGTCTTCACTATAGTCTGAAGCCCCATGGTATTGGCACGGGTTATCGTTTGCAGGGATGGCTCAGCTGTTGTTCCCCTCTGGTGTGTCAGCACCACTATCTCTACCATCCATTTGCTAGGTACCTCTGAGCCCCCGACACTTCTGAAAAACACTGCCGGAAATCCACAACATGTCTCATCTGCAGCTGGGACTACAGTTTTCAGCAATTGCTGGGTTTCTTGTAGAATTTCAAGTAAGCTGCCCTGCTGCCAGGCAGATTACATGGAGGTAAGTTCTAAGTTTCTAGGAAGCAATACAGAAAAATATTGACACTTTAAACAGTTAATCTGTTGGGACATTAGACAATTTTTTCCTATTTGTAGGTTATAAAACAATGGGAGGCAGTTTGTGCAGGCACTGGGGACGAGGAGAAGGGACTATAGTGTTAGTTCTATTTTATTATTGCGGTTACGGTGGATTTACTTTCTGCTGCTTTACTTAATATTTAATGCTGGCCGGGAGGTTCTGGTGGTGACGCCCACGATGGGCGGGTCTGTTCTAGAAGCGGCAAAGAATTTGCACGATTTTTCCTCCATAGTCATTTCCAGAGTTCGGAGGTGTACCTTCTAGTTGTGGTTCTGTTTTTCAGCTAAGTGGTTCCGGATACAGTGAGGTGCAGATTGAGTCCGGATATTTCTATTACTGAGGTGACAGTTCTTTTCTCCGGCGGTATGCAGGACAGGTAGGCACCTCAGCAGGGCTGGCTGAGGTGTAGCAGGCTGTCAGGGGTGTTATAAGAGGGTTTTTTGTGACACGAATAAAAAGTTACTGTTTAAAATTTAAAGGGACAGTACCGTTTTTTTGTGATATAATTTTAAAGACAAATAAAAGTATTTTATTTTTCATTTGGCTTATTTTGGGGTAAAGATGGACCAAGAGGCCCTGCAGAATGTTACTTGTGCTTTATGTTTTGATGCTAATGTGAAACCACCAATCCCTTTCTGTTCTTTATGTATTGAGAGAACATTGAATTACAGGGATAAACTGTTTGAATCTGAGCCAGAATTGTCTAAGGAGGATGCTGTTCAGGGGTCTCCTTCAAATGTTCAAGATATGCCGCAGCTTTCTCCTCAAATGTCCCAAATTTTATCGTCCACACATGCAGTGCCCTGCGCTTCCTCACAAACTCCGGTTGGAGTTTCATTGCAAGACATCGCTACCCATATGTCTTCTGCGGTAACTGATGCGTTGTCTGCTATTCCCATGCTGCAGGGAAAGTGCAAGAGGAAATCTAAGGATTTAGGGAGTAAGGTATCTGACACAGTCGTGGCTGTTCCGAATGTTCCTTCCCAGAAATCTGAGGAGGAAGATACTTCGGTGGCATCTGAGGGGGAAATCTCAGACTCAGACAGTGTAATTCCTTCTTCTGATGCTGAAGTTGTATCCTTCAGGTTTAAGCTAAAACACCTCCGTTTGTTACTTAAAGGGACACTGAACCCAATTTTTTTCTTTCGTGATTCAGATAGAGCATGCGATTTTAAGCAACTTTCTAATTTACTCCTATTATTAAATTTTATTCGTTCTCTTGCTATCTGTATTTGAAAAAGAAAGCATCTAAGCTTTTTTTTTTGTTCAGGACTCTAGACAGCACTTATTGGTGGATGCATTTATCCACCAATCAGCAAGAACAACCCAGGTTGTTCACCAAAAATGGGCCGGCATCTAAACTTACATTCTTGCATTTCAAATAAAGATAGCAAGAGAATTAAGAAAATTTGATAATAGGAGTAAATTAGAAAGTTGCTTAAAATGGCATGCTCTATTTGAATCACGAAAGAAAAAATGTGGGTTCAGTGTCCCTTTAAGGACGGTCGTAGTCAATCCTAAGAAGTCTAGCAAGCTAAACAAGTATTTTGATGTACCTTCCATGGTAGAGGTTTTCCCTGTGCCAGATCGGGCTACAGAGATTATTGCTAAGCAATGGAAGAGACCTGGTATCCCTTTTTCTCCATCCCCTATTTTTAAAAAGATGTTTCCTATTGCTGACTATATCAAGGAGTCTTGGCAGACAGTCCCCAAGGTGGAAGAGGCAATTTCCACTTTGGCTAAGAGAACCACTATTCCCATAGAGGATAGTTGTTCTTTTAAGGATCCTATGTATAAGAAGTTGGAGGGATTGTTCAAAAAAATGTATGTTCACCAGGGATTACAATGGCAACCTGCAGCGTGTATTGCTACTGTCACTAGTGCGGCAGCATACTGGTTTGATGCGTTGTCTGATTCTATTCAGACACACTCCCCTTGAAGAGATCCAGGATAGGATCAAGGCCCTTAAGTTGGCCAATTCTTTTATTACGGATGCTTCCCTACAGGTTATTAAGCTGGGAGCAAAGCTTTCTGAGTTTGACGTACTGGCCCGCAGAGCTTTATGGTTGAAATCCTTGTCTGTGGATGTTTCATCTAAGTCTAAACTTTTGGCGATTCCCTACAAGGGTAAGACCTTGTTTGGGCCGGGCTTGGCTGAAATTATTTTCGACATTACGGGAGGAAAGGGTCATTTCCTCCCTCAGGATAAGAGGAATAAGCAGAAGGGACGTCAGAGTAATTTTCGTTCCTTTCGAAACTTCAAGGGTAAGCCTTCCCCTCTCTCTCTACCAAGCAGGAACAGTCCAAACCTTCCTGGAGGTCCAACCAGTCTTGGAACAAGGAAAAGCAATCTAAGAAGCCTGCTAATGACTCAAAGTCAGCATGAAGGGTCTGCTCCCGATCCTGGACCGGATCTTGAGGGGGGCAGACTTTCCTTCTTTGCTCAGGCTTGGGTTTGGGATGTTCAGGATCCCTGGGCGGTAGACATCGTGTCCCAGGGATACAAACTAGAGTTCAAGACCTTTCCTCCCAGGGGCAGGTTTCTGCTTTCAAGATTATCTGTAGACCAGATAAAAAGAGAGACGTTCTTACACTGTGTTCGGGACCTTTCCGACCTGGGAGTGATAGTTCCTGTTCCAATGCAGGAACAGGGTCTTGGATTTTACTCCAATCTATTTGTGGTTCCCAAAAAAGAGGGAACTTTCAGACCAATTTTAGATCTCAAAAGTCTAAACAAGTTCCTCAGAGTACCGTACTTCAAGATGGAAAATATTCATTCCATTCTTCCCTTGGTTCAAGAGGGTCAACTTATGACAACAGTGGATTTAAAGGATGCGTACCTGCATGTTCCCATTTACAGGGATCATCACAAGTTTCTAAGGTTCGCATTTCTAGACAAACACTTTCAATTTGTGGCTCTTCCATTCGGCCTTGCCACAGCTCCCAGAATTATTTCAAAGGTCCTAGGATCTCTGTTGGCGGTGCTCCTGTTGCGGGGCATTGCAGTGGTGCCTTATCTGGACGACATTCTGGTTCAGGCGCCATCCTTTCAACAAGCGAACTCCCACACGGAGATGTTGTTATCCTTTCTGCGTTCCCACGGATGGAAGGTGAATTTGGGAAAGAGTTCCTTAATTCCAGCTACAAGGGTAGTGTTCTTGGGAACCATAATAGATTCCCTATCAATGAAAATATTTCTGACAGAGGTCAGAAAATCAAAGATCTTCGACTCTTTTCTGGCCCTTCAGTCCTCTCATCGGCCATCAGTGGCTCAATGTATGGAGGTGATCGGTCTAATGGTAGCTGCCATGGACATCATTCCGTTTGCCCGTTTCCACCTCAGACCTCTGCAGTTATGCATGCTCAGGCATTGGAACGGGACTTAGGCGGATCTGTCTCCGCAATTAATTCTGGATCAGATGACAAGATATTCTCTTCTTTGGTGGTTGTCTCAGGAACATCTCTCCCAGGGAACCTGTTTCCACAGACTCACCTGGGTGATTGTGACAACGGACGCCAGCTTGCGGGATGGGGGAGCCGTTTGGGGCTCACTAAAGCCTCAGGGGACATGGACTTGGGAGGAGTCTGCTCTCCCCATAAACATTCTAGAGCTGAGGGCAATCTTCAATGCTCTTCTGGCCTGGCCTCAGCTAGCCTCAGTCCAGTTTATCAGGTTCCAGTCAGGTTCCAGTCGGACAACATAACCTCAGTGGCTTACATCAACCATCAGGGAGGAACTCAGAGATCCTTGGCCATGACAGAAGTAGCCAAAATTATTCAGTGGGCGGAGACCCACAACTGCTGTCTATCTGTGATCCACCTTCAACAAGTGGACAATTGGGAAGCAGATTTTCTGAGCAGACAGACTTTTCATCCGGGGGAGTGGGAACTCCATCCGGAAATGTTTTCCAACTTGGTTCTCAAATGGGGACAGCCAGATCTGGATCTCATGGCATCTCATCAGAATGCCAAGCTCCTGAGGTACGGGTTGAGGTCGAGGGATCCTCAGGCTGTACTAATAGATGCTCTGATGGTCCATTGGCTTGGCCTTGAGACAAACAAGTTTGTTACTTTGTTGCACTTGATGGAAACAAAAGTTGGCGGTCCCACAAAGATACATCAGCTTAACCTTTCGGAAGCCTGGAGTTTGGTGTTAACCCATGCCGTGTGCTGCTGGAACGGAGGGATGGAATATCTTACCCTCGGCACACGTAACTATACGGCTTTTCTGTTAGAAGCAATGCAAACTGTCTTATATGGACGGTACTAATGAAAGGTATTTTGGAAAACCAGAAAGCTTTGGAACTGCCATTTCATCTGCTGTGTGTTCTTGGAAATTAAATACAGTTCATAACAGCTTTCTTGACAGGAGAAGTCTCAGCATACAGTGTAATACTATTTGTCGTATGTTTGCATCCTGTAAAAATTTAAAGTTGCAACTTAACATTTGCATACTTTGGACCTTGGAGTGGGGGACCTAACATAGATCCTATTTATTTATTTTTATGACACCTGATACTATGATAAAATAGTGGTGCCCTCTGAAAAGGTGTTGTTAGGTACCCTCCGGTCCAAATCTACTATTTAGAGCATGCTCTAGTTATGTATTTATTATTTCTATTACCTAAATGTAAATTTGGTTGATTTATCTAAATTTGCTAATTTAATGACATCACTGTGTTCTATTCACTGCATGAAGAGATGTGTCACACAAACATAGATCCTCATGGTTATCTAAGTTGGCTGATTTGTGCAATTTATTGCATGCCAACCTCTGGTAGAGGTGTTGTTTGTGGTTTAGGTTGCTATATACATAAATAGGCAAAGGTCACACACTTCAGTCTCAAGATACCAAACATACGCAGCTTCTGTGCATAGCTATATGTTATCCATCTATCCATTTACTAGGTTGCTAATCTGCTACATGTTTGTAAGAACAATACTGCACTGTTGAACTTTCTAGACATTTATGTTTAGCTGGGTAATTTGACCCATAATAAAATTGGATGCTGAAATCCCTGTCTTTCGTGTAGTTATTCAATTTTTAACACTACACATTTCTCTCTTTGGATTAATAGTGTCATAATATTTAAAGGGTCTGCATTCAAATCCTCTATATGAGGTTTAAACCAGGTTAATCACTATACCTGGTGTTTTTCTACAGCCTGACTCCCCTATCTTTGTATATATATGGCATAAATATCTGTATTGGTGTGAATCCAGAGGCTATTTTTGGAGTAGAGTTCGGACTCCTAAAATTATGGCCTTTTCTCCAAGAAGGTTTGGAGAAGGGTTTATTGGCCAGTTCCTTGAAAGGTCAAATATCTGCCTTGTCTATTTTGTTACATAAGCGCCTGGCGGATGTACCAGACAGTGCAATCGTTCTGTCAGGCCTTTGCCAGAATCAGGCCTGTGTTCAAACCTGTAGCTCCTCCCTGGAGTCTTAACCTGGTTCTTAAGGTTCTTCAGCAGGCTCCATTTGAGCCTATGCATTCCTTAGATATTAAATTCTTATCCTGGAAGGTTTTGTTTCTTGTTGCTATTTCATCTGCTCATAGAGTCTAAGAGCTCTCGGCTTTGCAGTTTGAATCTCCTTACCTTATTTTTCATTTGGATAAGGTAGTTTTGCGAACTAAGTTAGGGATTCTCCCTAAAATGGTTTTGGATAGGATCATTAATTAGGAGATTGTTGTTCCTTCTTTGTGTCCTAACCCTTCTTCTCATAAGGAACGTCTGTTGCACAATCTAGACCTGTTACGTGCGTTTAAATTCTATCTACAGGCGACTAAGGATTTTCGCCAGTCTTCTGCTCTGTTTGTTGTTTTCTCTGGGAAACGTAAGGGGCAGAAAGCTACAACTACTTCTCTTTCTTTGTGGCTAAACAGTATTATTCGCTTGGCCTATGAAACTGCTGGACAGCAACCTCCTGAGAGAGTCACGGCTACAAGGGATGTTTCCTCTTCCTGGGTATTCAAAAATGAAGCTTCTGTTGAACAGATTTGCAAGGCTGCAACTTGGTCCTCTCTACACACTTTTTTCAAAATTCTATAAATTTGATACTTTTGCCTCGGCTGAGGCTTCTTTTGGTAAAAAAGGTTCTTCAAGCAGTGGTGCCTTCCGTTTAGGTTCCCTGTCTAGTCCCTCCCTTATCATCTGTGTCCTCTAGCTTGGGTATTGATTCCCAATAGTAATTAGAGATGATCCATGGACTCGCCGTATCATCATTAGAAAGAAAACTAAATTTATGCTTCCTGATAAATTAGTTTCTTTCTTGACACAGTGAGTCTATGGCCCGCCCTGTTTTATTTAGACAGGTTTTTGGGCGTATTATAAACCTCAGGCACCTCTACACCTTGTTGCTTCCTTTCTCTCTTTTTACTTTGGTCGAATGACTGGGTTGGAGGGGAAGGAGGTGATATTTAACAGCTCTGCTGTGGTGCTCTTTGCCTCCTTCTGCTGGCCAGGAGTGATATTCCCAATAGTAATTAGAGATGATCCGTGGACTCGCGTGTCAAGAAAGAAACAAATTTATCAGGTAAGCATACATTTCGTTTTTGTTTCTTTTTGTAACAGGATACTTTCAGTGTTACCACCCCTAATGCCACATTTAACTTGTTCCAATACCCAGCATCTTACTGCTTTCGCATTTCCATTGTGTTTCTCTAGGAAATGCCTTGCTTCTGAGGTCATTTTCTTATCATTTTCTAAGTCTTTTTTGGCATTCCGAATATTTGACATGTGTTCAGTGATTCGTGTGCCCAGGCTTCTTGTGGTCATACCCACATAGAATATTTCTTTCATGTAATTGGCAAGAGTCCATGAGCTATTGACGTATGGAATATACAATCCTACTAGGAGGAGCAAAGTTTCCCAAACCTCAAAATGCCTATAAATACACCCCTCACCACACCCACAATTCAGTTTTACAAACGTTGCCTCCTATGGAGGTGGTGAAGTAAAGTTTGTGCTAAGATTTCTACGTTTACATGTTCTTCTCAGCATTTTGAAGCCCGATTCCTCTCAGAGTACAGCGAATGTCAGAGGGATGTGAAGGGAGTATCACCTATTGAATGCAATGGTTTTCCTCACGGGAGATCTATTTCATAGGTTCTCTGTTATCGGCTGTAGAGATTCATCTCCTACCTCCCTTTTCAGATCGATGATATACTCTCATATACCATTACCTCTACTGTTAACTGTTTCAGTACTGGTTTGGCTATCTGCTATATGTGGATGGGTGTCTTTCGGTAAGTATGTTTTTTTATTACTTAATACACTCCAGCTCCACTCCTGGTTTGGCACTTTATGCATTTATATAAAGTTCTAAATATATGTATTTTACTTATATTTGCCATGAGTCAGGTTCATGTATTTCCTTGTGCAGACTGTCAGTTTCATATTTAGGGAAAATAAACATATTAAGAAATATTTTTCTTACCTGGGGTTTAGTCTTTTATTCAATTGACTACATTTTTTCTTGCAAATTGCGGGCAGTACTAGGCCCGCGGGTGCACCAAATGCTAGACTTAATTGCATAATTTTTGGCACGAAAAGTACATCCGTTGACGCAAGTTCGTAATTTCCGGCATCGTTGACGCCAAAGCCTTACACACAGTTGCGTTGTTAGTGACACAAGAGTGTCATTTACGGATATTGTTGGCGCCAAATAATTTTCAGTTACATTGTGCGCCATATTTGGCGCCAAATTTTTCATTAATTTAATACCCCATTGCTGTTTACCTCTTGCCTTTTTCTATGTCATAGGGCTATGCTATTTGCATTTTTTCCCATTCCTGAAACTGTCATATAAGGAAATTGATAATTTTGCTTTATATGTTGTTTTTTCTTTTACATTTTGCAAGATGTCTCAATCTGATCCTGCCTCAGAAGTATCTGTTGGAACTTTGCTGCCTGACATCGATTCTACCAAAGCTAAGTGCATTTGTTGTAAGATTGTGGAAATTATATCTCCGAATGTCATTTGTAATAGTTGCCATGATAAACTTTTACATGCAGATAATGTGTCCATCAGTAATAGTACATTACTAAAAATACAAAGGATAAGAGTGTGCTAGAAAAGCTCTACCATAAATTAAAGATAATAACTGATAACATATATAACAATATAGTACCTAAACTATAGCAAACATGTTATATTTCTAGAATGGTTGATGTTAATATTTTTAAATATCACCAAAGTTCTAATAAATATACATGTATAATATTTAAATACAAATTTTATTTATTTAGTTAATAATTTCCTAAAACCAAAACTATATTATATAAAATAAGGTGCACCTTATAAACATTCATAAACAATTACAAACATAAACATAATCTTAAATTCATGACCTTTGTTAAAAATTGATATGGCTGCTCATAAAAAACTTTCTATACAGATTTCTTAACGTCCCCAAACTTTTAGGAGTTATACTTGCTTGAAATTGTATCCAGACTTTGCAACAATGTTTATCCAAACTTGCAAAATTTTATTCAGACATAGAAGATGTTAAGCAGGTAAAGTAATAGGCGTCATACAGAGTGGTAAAATCATCCACTACTTCTCATGAGTTACACTTTGAGGTTTTTGTTTTAGTGCAAATATCATCTTAGTGTCACAAATGCTTTAGTGTTTATACATTACAAGCCCAAGAGGGTGACTCACCAGAATACGAAAGGTAGAGATTTAAATTTTACTACCTTTCTCTGACCGTGTTCCTTCCTCTCACAAGGATTAAGCGTTTAGCTGGCCGTTTACTGAGACTATAACGTGTCTCCACGTGTTGTGCTGATCCGCCAATCACCAGGTCAGATTACCGGTGTTAGAATTTCAAACCAGGGCTCCGTTTAGATCAATGTATCCGGTTGTTAAACAAGAGCTCCGCTCAAATCTGTGTGTCAGTGAGAACTTAACACAACACTGTAGTCCATGAACATCCAAAAGGTTTTAGACTGTATCTTCGTATACACAAAGTGTTCCTTCTGTGATTGCCACTCCGGTGGCAGTTTGCTGGAATGTGTTTAGGTAGTGTACATAAAAAGCTGGCCAGCTTCCACAGGTCTGATCATCTACGCATTTCAGCTTGAAAGCTTTTGTCAAAAATTTGAAGCAGGCTAGGATTAAGGCAGTCGCCAAAACCAGTCAGCCTTTGTTCATCTGTTTTTCTATTTTTCACTTTGTGTGTTTCTTACCCCAGGATAATGATACCCTGTTGAATTCTAATAAAGTTTGCTTTTTTACTCACTACTCTGGTGCTCCTGAAATACATTTTTTGAAATAAGTTTGAATCTTATCTAAGGAAAGCCTATTTATATTCAGGTCATCTTCTCAGACCTGCAATTTCTTTGGCTGATGTTGCAACTGCATCAACTTTTTGGTTGGAAAATTTAGCGTAACAAGAATTGGATTCTGACATATCTAGCATTATTCGCTTACTGCAATATGCTAAACATTTTGTTTGTGATGTCATTTTTGATATTATCAAAATTGATGTTAGATCCATGTCTTTAGCTATTTTAGCTAGAAGAGCTTTGTGGCTTAAATCTTGGAATGCTGATATGACATCTAAGTCTAGATTACTATCTCTCTCTTTCCAAGGTAATAATTTATTTGGTTCTCAGTTGGATTCTATTATTTCAAATGTTACTGGGGGAAAGGGAGTTTTTCTGCCTCAGGATATAAAAAACCTAAGGGTAAATCTAAGGCTTCTAACCGTTTTCATTCCTTTCGTCAAAATAAGGAACAAAAATCTAATCCTTCCCCCAAGGAATCTGTTTCCAATTGGATGCCTTCCTCAAATTGGAATAAATCCAAGCCATTTAAGAAACCAAAGTCAGCCCCTAAGTCCGCAAGAAGGTGCGGCCCTCATTCCAGCTCAGCTGGTAGGGGGCAGATTAAGTTTTTTCAAGGATATATGGATAAATTCTGTCCAAAATCAATGGATTCAGAGCATTGTCTCGCAAGGGTATCGAATAGGATTCAGAGTAAGACCTCCTGTGAGAAGATTTTTTTCTCTCACGCATCCCAGCAAATCCAGTAAAAGCTCAGGCTTTCCTGAAGTGTGTTTCAGATCTGGAGTTTTCAGGGGTAATCATGCCGTTCCTTTTCCGGAACAAGGTCTGGGGTTTTATTCAAATCTATTCATTGTCCCAAAGAAGGAAAATTCATTCAGACCAGTTCTGGATCTGAAAATTTTGAATCGTTATGTAAGAGTACCAACTTTCAAGATGGTGACTATAAGGACTATTCTGCCTTTTGTTCAGCGAGGACATTATATGTCCACAATAGACTTGCAGGATGCATACCTTCATATTCCGATTCATCCAGAACATTATCAGTTCCTGAGATTCTCTTTTCTAGACAAGCATTACCAATTTGTTGCTCTTCCATTTGACCTAGCAACAGCTCCAAGAATCTTTTCAAAGGTTCTAGGTGTCCTACTCTCTGTAGTCAGAGAACAGGGTATTGCGGTGTTTCCTTCGTACTAGCTCAGTCTTTACGTTCTGCAGAATCTCACACTAATAAACTAGTGTTGTTTCTTCGAAAACATGGTTGGAGGATCAATTTACCAAAAAGTTTCTTGATTCCTCAGACAAGGGTCACCTTTTTAGGTTTCCAGATAGATTCAGTGTCCATTACTCTGTCTCTAACAGACAAGAGACATTTGAAATTGGTTGCAGCCTGTTGGCACCTTCAGTTTCAGTCATTCCCTTCAGTGGCTATGTGTATGGAAGTTTTAGGCATCATGACTGCAGCATCGGACGCGATTCCTTTTGCTCATTTTCACATGAGACCTCTCCAGCTTTGTATGCTGAATCAATGGTGCAGGGATTATACAAAGATATCGCAATGAATATCCTTAAATCCCAATGTTCGACACTCTCTGACGTGGTGGTTAAATCACCAGCGTTTAGTTCAAGGGGCTTCTTTTGTTCGGCCAACCTGGACTGTGATAACTACAGATGGGGATGGGGATCTCTGACAGCACAAGGGGTTTGGAAATCTCAAGAGGCGAGATTACCAATCAATATTTTAGAATTCCGTGCAATTCTCAGAGCTCTTCAGTTTTGGCCTCTGTTGAAGAGAGAACCGTTCATTTGCTTTTAGACAGACAATATCACAACTGTGGCATATGTCAATCATCAGGGTGGGACTCACAGTCCCCAAGCCATGAAAGAAGTATCTTGGATACTTGCTTAGGCGGAATCCAGCTCCTGTCTAATCTCTGCGGTGCATATCCCAGGTGTAGACAATTGGGAGGCGGATTATCTCAGCCGTCAGACTTTACATCAGGGGGAGTGGTCTCTCCATCCAGATGTGTTTTCTCAGGTTGTTCAGATGTGGGGTCTTACAGAGATAGATCTGATGGCCTCTCATCTAAACAAGAAACTTCCCAGATACCTGTCCAGGTCCTGGGATGTTCAGACGGAAGCAGTGGATGCGCTGACACTTCCATGGTGTTATCAACCTGCTTACATCTTTCCGCCTCTAGTTTTTCTTCCAAGAGTGATCTCCAAAATCATCATGGAGCAATCATTTGTGTTGCTGGTGGCTCCAGCATGGCAACACAGGTTTTGGTATGCGGATCTTGTTCGGATGTCCAGTTGCCAACCTTGGCCACTTCCGTTAAGGCCGGACCTACTGTCTCAAGGTCCATTTTTCCATCGGGATCTCAAATCATTAAATTTGAAGGTATGGAAATTGAACGCTTAGTGCTAAGTCATAGAGGTTTCTCTGACTCAGTGATTAATACTATGTTACAAGCTCGTAAATCTGTCTCTAGAAAGATTTATTATCGAGTTTGGAATACTTACATTTCATGGTGTTCTTCTTATAAATTCTCTTGGCATTCTTTAAGAATTCCTAGAATTTTACAGTTTCTTCAGGATGGTTTGGATAAAGGTTTGTCTGCAAGTTCCTTGAAGGGACAAATCTCTGCTCTTTCTGTTTTATTTCACAGAAAGATTGCTACATTTCCTGATATTCACTGTTTTGTACAGGCTTTAGTTCGTATTAAGCCTGTCATTAAATCAATTTCTCCTCCTTGGAGTCTTAATTTGGTTTTGAAGGCGTTACAGGCTTCTCCATTTGAGCCTATGCATTCTTTGGACATTAAACTACTTTCTTGGAAAGTGTTGTTCCTTTTGGCTATCTCTTCTGCTAGAAGAGTCTGAGCTATCTGCTCTTTCTTGTGAATCTCCTTTTCTGATTTTTCATCAGGATAAGGCGGTTTTGCAGACTTCATTTAAATTTTTACCTAAGGTTGTGAATTCTAACAACATTAGTAGAGAAATTGTTGTCTCTTCCTTGTGTCCTAATCCTAAGAATTCTTTGGAAAGATCCTTACATTCTTTGGATGTGGTAAGAACTTTGAAATATTATGTTGAAGCTACTAAAGATTTCAGGAAGACTTCTAGTCTATTTGTTATATTTTCTGGTCCTAGGAAAGGTCAGAAGGCTTCTGCTATTTCTTTGGCTTCTTGGTTAAAGCTTTTGATTCATCAAGCTTATTTGGAGTCGGGTAAGACCCCGCCTCAGACAATTACAGCTCATTCTACTAGATCAGTCTGCACTTTGTGGGCTTTTAAGAATGAAGCTTCAGTTGATCAAATTTGCAAAGCGGCAACTTGGTCCTCTTTGCATACATTTACTAAATTCTACCGTTTTGATGTATTTGCTTCTTCAGAAGCAGTTTTTGGTAGAAAAGTTCTTCAGGCAGCTGTTTCAGTTTGATTCTTCTGCTGATGTTTTAAGTTTTTCTTGTCATTAAAAGAATAAACTTATAATTTGGGTTGTGGATTATTTTTTCAGCAGAAAATGGCTGTTTTTTATTTTATCCCTCCCTCTCTAGTGACTCTTGCGTGGAGTTCCACATCTTGGGTATTGATATTCCATACGTCACTAGCTCATGGACTCTTGCCAATTACATGAAAGAAAACATAATTTATGTAAGAATTTACCTGATAAATTAATTTCTTTCATATTGGCAAGAGTCCATCAGGCCCACCCTTTTTATGGTGGTTATGATTTTTTGTATAAAGCACAATTATTTCCAAATTCCTTTGTTGATGCTTTTTACTCCTTTCTTTATCACCCCACTACTTGGCTATTCGTTAAACTGAATTGTGGGTGTGGTGAGGGGTGTATTTATAGGCATTTTGAGGTTTGGGAAACTTTGCCCCTCCTGGTAGGATTGTATATCCCATACGTCACTAGCTCATGGACTCTTGCCAATATGAAAGAATTGAATTTATTAGGTAAATTCTTACATAAATTATGTTTTTACTGCTCCAGCTAATACAATAAATACATTTTTTTAGTTTTAATCATATTTGTACATATATGGCATCCCCCACATTATACCGATCCCTTGTATATGGGTGGCTTTTTAGCATTTCTATCATGACTGGATACCAATTTTTCTTTAATATTTGGTGCTATTCTATATGTGAAGTTTGGGGATTTTGGCAGTAATGTTTTAAATTTTTCATCTGACAACAATACATTTCAATCAGGTAGATTACGAGTTATGTGCGCTACAGGGTTTTTAACTAATGCAACAAAAGTTGCGTTATTTCACCCTCTATAGTGCAGCCAATGCAAGTTTTGAAACAGCCGCCTTGTGCGTGCGATATGGTTGCGTTGAGCTCCATACCGCACAAAATACAAGCGCTGTTTTGACATGCTCGTGCACGCTTTCCCCATAGACATCAATGGGGAGAGAGTGTCAGAAAAAAACCTAACACCTGCGATCGCGGATTGAAAAGCTCTGTAACGCAACCCCATTGATGTCTATGGGGAAAAAAGTTACGTTTATACCTAACAGTCTAACATAAATTCCACGTCTAAACACCCCTAATCAGCTGCCCCCGACATCGTTGCCACCTACATAATGTTATTAACCCCTAATCTGGCGCTCCCGATATCGCCGCCACCGAAATAAATCTATTAACCTCTAATGTGCCGCTCCCGATATCGCCACCACTATACTAAAGTTATTAACTCCTATTCCCTTGCACCCCAACATCGCCCACACTATAATAAAGATATTAACCCCTATTCCGCCACTCCCCGACATCGCCGCCACTAAATAAAGTTATTAACCCCTTAACCTCTGGCCTCCCACATCACTACCATTAAATAAACCTATTAGCCCCTAAACCGCCAGCCCCCCACATCACAACAACCTAAATTAAACTATATTAACCCCTAAACCTAACCCTAACGTAACCCTAACCGTAACCCTAACACCACCTAACTTTAACATAATTTAAATAGAGCTAAATGAAAGTTACAATTGTAGCTAGCTTAGGTTTTATTTTTATTTCACAGGTAAGTTTGTATTTATTTTAACTAGGTAGACTAGTTAGTAAATTAAGTTATTAACTATTTACTAACTACCTAGTTAAAATAAATGCAAACTTACCTGTGAAATAAAACCTAAGCTGCCTTACACTAAAACCTAAAATTACAAAAATTAAAAAACACTACAATTACAAAAAATTATTCAAACCTACTATTACAAAAAAAATCCAAAACAATAAAAAAAAAAAAAAACACCCCAGAATAAAAAAACCCTAATCTATAATAAACTACCAAGGGCCCTTAAAAGGGCCTTTTGTAGGGCATTGCCCTAAGTTAAACAGCTCTTTTACCTGAAAAAAAAATACAAAGACCCACCCCCCAAACCCACAAAATAAAAAAAAATATCTAAAAAACCTAATCTATCCATTGCCCTGAAAAGGGCATTTGTATGGCCATTGCCCTGAAAAGGGCATTTAGCTCTTTTGCATTGCCCTGAAAAGGGCATTTAGCTCTTTTAAGAAAAGCCCAAGCCCTAAACTAAAAAAAAAAACACTAACACCTGAAGATCCATTAACTGTTGCTGAAGTCCCGCTTGAAGGATCTTCTTCCGGCGATTCCATCTTCATCCTGGCGGCATCTTCTATCTTAATCCCAACGGCATTTTATATCTTTATCCCAGCGGCGCAGAACAGGTCCATCCTGAAGGCATCCAGTGCGGAGCATCTTCTTCATACGGTCGCCGTCGTATACGGAGTTTTCAATGCAAGGTACACGATTCAAAATGGCGTCCCTTGTATTCCTATTGGCCCTTGCATTCAAATCAGCCAATAGGATGAGAGCTACTGAAATCCTATTGGCTGTTCAAAACAGCAAGTAGGATGAGAGCTTCTGAAATTCTATTAGCTGTTCAAATCAGCCAGTAGAATTTCAGTAGCTCTCAATACAGAAGACTGATATGATATTCAAGTTGTGGGAACTATCCTAAAGGTGGTGAAGCAATTTCCATGTTGGCTAGGAGAACTACCATCCCTTTGGAGGACAGTACTACCTTTAAATATACAATATACAGGAAAATAGAAGTATTTCTAAGAAATTCCTACATACAGGGTGGCTGTTGTTCCCCCCCAACCAACATTTAAGCTACTCCCAGCAAGTCCAAGCAGACCAAGAAATCTTTCACGGATAACAACGCTGCATGAGGGCGTGGGCCCCAATCTGAATTCTCCAGCAGGGGGCAGACTAAGCTTTTTTTCAGGACCTTGGGTTCTAGACATAGTATCCCAAGGTGACAGTAAAGGTTTCAGATCTAGGAAGGTTTATTCTGTCTCATGTTTCCAGAAGATCAGAGAAGAGGTCAGCCTTCTTAAAGTGCGTTAAAGACCTAGAAGATATGTAAGTATTTGTTCCAGTACCTGTGGGAGAGCACAGGATGGGATTTTACTCAAATCTTTTCATAGTTCCAACATTCAGTCCCATTCTGGATCTAAAGATCTTGAACAGGTTTTTGCGGGTACCTTCCTTCAAAATAGAGACTATAAGATATATTCTCGCGCTGGTGGGTAAGGGCTAATTCATGACAACCATAGATCTGAAGAATACGTATCTACGCATCCCTATTCACCCGGATCATCACCATTTTTTCCCTTGTAAAAGCCCCACCTTTTGACTAAGCAACTGCATCTCACATTTTCACCAAGGTCTTAGGAGTGCTACTTTCTGTGATCAGGGGATGTCAGTAGCCCCATACTTGTACGATATATTGGTTCAAGCTCCATCTTTACATTTGGTGCATCTGCATATGGAGAAACGTCTGTGTTTTCATTATTATCGTGGATGGAAAGTCATCGTGCCCAAGAGCTTATTGAGTCATTATAGATTCAGTGAAGATGGGACTCTTTATAACAGACCAATGCACACTCAAGTTCGGAAACTACATGTCTAAGATAGTCTACTCCATTGCCCTCCATTGTGCAATGTGTTTAGGTGATGGGTTTAATTGTGGGGCGGCTTCAGATGCCATACCATTTTGCAAGGTTCCATCTACAACCTCTACAGTTATGTATGCCGAGGCAGTGGAATAAAGACCACTCCGATTTATACTTTTATACTATTTAGTTGGATCAGGTAGTAAGAGGTTCCCTCTCTTGGTAGACTTATCCAACTCATCTGTCCAGAGGTATGTCCTTACTCAGAATGGAATGGCAGATTATTACCATGGATGCAAGCCTAACTGTTTGGGAATCTGGTTTTCCCAAGAGGTCCTTCTGCCCATCAATTTTCTGGAACTCAGAGCTATCTTCAGAGCTCTTCACTCTTAGCCTCAACTAGCTGCTCTTCCCTTTATTCCCTTCCAAACGGACATCACGAATGTGGCCTATATAAATTATCAGGGGGGGCACATGGAGTTCTTTGCTGATGCAGGAAGTATGTAATGTTCTGAATTGGGCAGAGTCTTATCAGTGCACCATCTCTGCAATTCACATCCCAGGTGTGGGCATTTGAGAAGCATATTATCTGAGTCGCCAGACCATTTATCTGAGGGAAGGTTCGCTCAATCAGACAATTTCCAACAGGCTGGTGGATCTCTAGGGATGACCAGAGATAGACTTGATGACTTCCCAAATTAATCACAAGCTTCCCAGTTACAGCTCGAGGTTGAGGGACCCTCAGGCATAGCTAGTGGATGCCCTGGCAGCTCCTTGGCATTACCACATAGTTTGTCTTTCCTCCAATTGTTCTCCTTCCAAGGGTAGTAGCTCGTCTAAACCAGGAGAAGACCCTTTGCAGGAACTGGTATGCCGATCTGCTACGGATGTCTAATGTCACCCCTTGGCTTCATCCGAATTTGCTGGTACAAGGTCAGTTCTTTCATCAAAATCTTCACTTGGCTTAACTGCTTTGGAGATTGAACAGTTGATACTTTCTCAGAGGGGTTTTTCTTATTCAGTGATTGAGACTTTGATTCAAGCTTGTACACCTGTTACAAGAAAGATTTAGCATAAAGTGTGGAGGACTTATCTTTCTTGGTGTTCTGCGAGAGGCTGTTCGTGGCTCTTAGTAAGGATCAATCGTGTTTTAGAATTTTCATCTAGTTCGACCAAAGGTCAAATTTCTGCTTTTTCAGTACTGCTATACAGGAAATTAGCTTGGTCGCCTGACATACAAACTTTTGTTCAGGCGCTTGTTTAAATTAGACAAATTATTCATTCTTTATCTCCTCCTTGGAGCCTTAATCTGGTGTTGAGGATTCTTCAGTATCCTCCTTTTGAGTCTAAGTATAGTCTTGACATCAAGTTCCTCTCTGGGAAGGTTATTTTTATGTTGGCTATCTTTTCAGCTAGAAGGGTTTCAGAACTTTCAGCTTTATCATATGACTCTCCTTACTTGGTGTCTCACCAAGATAAGGCTGTGTTGCACACAATCTCTGGTTTCCTTCGAAAGGTAGTATCTTCACACAACATCAATCAGGAGATTGCTGTTTCTTTGTTCTGTCCTAACCCCAAATATTCTAAGGAATGGTTACTTTATAATCTTGATGTAGATAGAGCTTTGAAATTCTATCTCTAGATGACCAAGGATTTTCGTCAATCCTCCAGTCTCTCTTTGTTTTCGGTTAAATGTAGTGGTCAGTAGGCTACATCTGTCGCCCTGTCGTTTTGGTTAGGGAGCCTTATTCACATGGCTTACTTGGAGGTAGGTCAGTAACCACCCGCTTATCATACGACTCTCCTTACTTGGTGTCTCACCAAGATAAGACTGTGTTGCACACAATCTCTGGTTTTCTTCCGAAGGTAGTATCTTCACACAACATCAATCAGGAGATTGCTGTTCCTTCATTCTGTCCTAACCCCAAATATTCTAAGGAATAGGTACTTTATAATCTTGATGTAGATAGAGCTTTGAAATTCTATCTCCAGATGACCAAGAATTTTCGTCAATCCTCCAATCTCTCTTTGTTGTTTTCGGTTAAATGTAGTGGTCAGTAGGCCTGTCACCCTGTCGTATTGGTTAGGGAGCCTTATTCACATGGCTTACTTGGAGGCAGGTCAGTAACCACCCGCTCAGTGTCTCAGCGTTTAAGAGTTAGGCTTCTGTAGAAAAGGTTTGCAGGGCTGCAACTTGGTCTTTCCCTGCATACTTTCACCAAATGTTATCACTTTGATGTTTTTGTCTCGACTGAGGATGCTTTAGGAAAAATGGTTCTGCAAGCAGTGATACCTGGGAAATGTATTTCTTTCTTGGTTGTGAGAGTCCACAAACCCATCTGTGTTTTTTTCAGTGGTGGCAGTCTTTGGTTCCACCTCTTTAGCCCAGTTATCCCTTCTCTTTCTTATTTTCTCTCTTGACTGGGCTATACATACTACTGGGAGAGAGAGGGAAGTGGGAGGGATACTTAAAGGGACAGTCTAGGCAAAAAAAAAACTTTCTTGATTCAGATAGAGCATGTAGTTTTAAACAATTTTCATATTTACTTTTATCACCAATTTTGCTTTGTTCTCTTGGTATTCTTAGTTGAAAGCTTAAACTAGGAGGTTCATATGCAAATTTCTTAGACTTTGAAGGCCACCTCTTTTCAGAATGTATTTTAACAGTTTTTCACCACTAGAGGGTGTTAGTTCATGTATTTCATATAGATAACACTGTGCTCGTGCACGTGAAGTTATCTGGGAGCAGACACTGATTGGCTAAACTGCAAGTCTGTCAAAAGAACTGAAATAAAGGAGCAGTTTGCAGAGGCTTAGATACAAGATAATCACAGAGGTTAAAAGTATATTAATATAACTGTGTTGGTTATGCAAAACTGGGGAATGGGTAATAAAGGGATTATCTATCTTTTAAAATAATAAAAATTCTGGTGTAGACTGTCCCTTTAAAGCTCTGGTGGAGTGTCTTTGTCTCTTCCTGGTGGCTAGCTGAAGAATTCCCAAGAGTAAGGCCGTGGACTCTCACAACCAAGAAATAAATAAATTTATCTGGTAAGCATAAATTGTTTTATTAAATATTAAAATTATATATATTTATTCAATAGAGGCCTTTCCATTCATACACCTTTTCATATACTGTATACCTTTTTGATCCCTTTTTTTAATTAATATTCATTTGAATATTTTTTATCAGACAGTGTTTATATGAGTGTAACTGTATTTTTAAATGTATTTATGTTGTGTTTGGTGCACCTTTTTAAATCCCTTAGGCCTAGATTTGGAGTTTGGCGGTAGCCGTGAAAACCAGCGTTAGAGGCTCCTAACGCTGGTTTTAGGCTACCGCCGGTATTTGGAGTCAGTCAAAAAAGGGTCTAACGCTCACTTTTCAGCCGCGACTTTTCCATACCGCAGATCCCCTTACGTCAATTGCGTATCCTATCTTTTCAATGGGATCTTTCTAACTCCGGTATTTAGAGTCGTGTCTGGAGTGAGCGTTAGAAATCTAACGACAAAACTCCAGCCGCAGAAAAAAGTCAGTAGTTAAGAGCTTTCTGGGCTAACGCCGGTTCATAAAGCTCTTAACTACTGTGCTCTACAGTACACTAACACCCATAAACTACCTATGTACCCCTAAACCGAGGTCCCCCCACATCGCCGCCACTCTATTAAAATTTTTTAACCCCTAATCTGCCGACCGCCACCTACGTTATCCTTATGTACCCCTAATCTGCTGCCCCTAACACCGCCGACCCCTATATTATATTTATTAACCTCTAATCTGCCCCCCACAACGTCGCCGCCAGCTACCTACAATAATTAACCCCTAATCTGCCGACCGGAGCTCACCACTATTCTAATAAATTTTTTAACCCCTAAAGCTAATTCTAACCCTAACCCTAACACCCCCCTAAGTTAAATATAATTTAAATCTAACGAAATAAATTAACTCTTATTAAATAACTTATTCCTATTTAAAGCTAAATACTTACCTGTAAAATAAACCCTAATATAGCTACAATATAAATAATAATTATATTGTAGCTATTTTAGGATTAATATTTAATTTACAAGCAACTATGTATTTATTTTAACCAGGTACAATAGCTATTAAATAGTTAAGAACTATTTAATAGTTACCTAGTTAAAATAATAACAAAATCACCTGTAAAATAAATCCTAACCTAAGTTACAATTAAACCTAACACTACACTATCAATAAATTAATTAAATAAAATACCTACAATAACCTACAATTAAACCTAACACTACACTATCAATACATTAATTAAATACAATATCTACAAATAAATACAATTAAATAAACTAACTAAAGTACAAAAAATAAAAAAGAACTAAGTTACAAAAAATAAGAAAAATATTTACAAACATTAGAAAAAATTACAACAATTTTAAACTAATTACACCTACTCTAAGCCCCCTAATAAAATAACAAAGACCCCCAAAATAAAAAAATGCCCTACCCTATTCTAAATTACTAAAGTTCAAAGCTCTTTTTCCTTACCAGCACTGAACAGGGCCCTTTGCGGGGCATGCCCCAAGAAATTCAGCTCTTTTGCCTGTAAAAAAAACACATACAATACCCCCCCCCCAACATTACAACCCACATACCCCTAATCTAACCCAAACCCCCCTTAAATAAACCTAACACTAAGCCCCTGAAGATCTTCCTACCCTGTCTTCACCTCGCCGGGTTCACCGATCGGTCCAGAAGAGGGTCCGAAGTCTTGATCCAAGCCCAAGCGGGGGGCTGAAGAGTGACGTCCATCCTCGGGCTGAAGTCTGGATCCAAGCGGCGGCTGAAGAAATCCATCATCGGGCTGAAGTCGGAAGTCCATCATCGGGATGAATTCTATTGGCTGATCGGAACAGCCAATAGAATGCGAGCTCAATCTGATTGGCTGATTGGATCAGCCAATCGGATTGAACTTGATTCTGATTGGCTGATTCCATCAGCCAATCAGAATATTCCTACCTTAATTCCGATTGGCTGATAGAATCCTATCAGCCAATCGGAATTCGAGGGACGCCATCTTGGATGACGTCCCTTAAAGGAACCGTCATTCGTCGTCTAGTCGTCGGTTGAAGAGGATGTTCCGCGTCGGCTTGGAAGAAGATGGCTCTGCTCCGCTCCAGAAGAAAGAAGATTGAAGATGCGGCTTGATAGAAGACTTCATCCCGATGATGGACTTCCGACTTCAGCCCGATGATGGATTTCTTCAGCCGCCGCTTGGATCCAGACTTCAGCCCGAGGATGGACGTCACTCTTCAGCCCCCCGCTTGGGCTTGGATCAAGACTTCGGACCCTCTTCTGGACCGATCGGTGAACCCGGCGAGGTGAAGACAAGGTAGGAAGATCTTCAGGGGCTTAGTGTTAGGTTTATTTAAGGGGGGTTTGGGTTAGATTAGGGGTATGTGGGTGGTGGGTTGTAATGTTGGGGGGGGGTATTGTATGTGTTTTTTTTACAGGCAAAAGAGCTGAATTTCTTGGGGCATGCCCCGCAAAGGGCCCTGTTCAGGGCTGGTAAGGTTAAAAGAGCTTTGAACTTTAGTAATTTAGAATAGGGTAGGGCATTTTTTTATTTTGGGGGTCTTTGTTATTTTATTAGGGGGCTTAGAGTAGGTGTAATTAGTTTAAAATTGTTGTAATTTTTTCTAATGTTTGTAAATATTTTTTTATTTTTTGTAACTTAGTTCTTTTTTATTTTTTGTACTTTAGTTAGTTTATTTAATTGTATTTATTTGTAGATATTGTATTTAATTAATGTATTGATAGTGTAGTGTTAGGTTTAATTGTAGGTAATTGTAGGTATTTTATTTAATTAATTTATTGATAGTGTAGTGTTAGGTTTAATTGTAACTTAGGTTAGGATTTATTTTACAGGTAATTTTGTAATTATTTTAACTAGGTAACTATTAAATAGTTCTTAACTATTTAATAGCTATTGTACCTGGTTAAAATAATTACAAAGTTGCCTGTAAAATAAATATTAATCCTAAAATAGCTACAATGTAATTATTCGTTATATTGTAGCTATATTAGGGTTTATTTTACAGGTAAGTATTTAGCTTTAAATAGGAATAAGTTATTTAATAAGAGTTAATTTATTTTGTTAGAATAAAATTATATTTAACTTAGGGGGGTGTTAGGGTTAGGGTTAGAATTAGCTTTAGGGGTTAAAAAATTTATTAGAGTAGCGTTGAGCTCCGATCGGCAGATTAGGGGTTAATACTTGAAGTTAGGTGTCGGCGATGTTAGGGAGGGCAGATTAGGGGTTAATACTATTTATTATAGGGTTAGTGAGGCGGATTAGGGGTTAATAACTTTATTATAATAGCGGTGCGGTCCGCTCGGCAGATTAGGGGTTAATAAGTGTAGGTAGCGGCGACGTTGTGGGGGGCAGATTAGGGGTTAATAAATTTAATATAGGGGTCGGCGGTGTTAGGGACAGCAGATTAGGGGTTCATAGCTATAATGTAGGTTGCGGCGGTGTACGGAGCGGCAGATTAGGGGTTAAAAATAATATGCAGGGGTCAGCGATAGCGGGGGCGGCAGATTAGGGGTTAATAAGTGTAAGGTTAGGGGTGTTTAGACTCGGGGTACAACTTAGAGTGTTAGGTGCAGACGTAGGAAGTGTTTCCCCATAGAAAACAATGGGGCTGCGTTAGGAGCTGAACGCGGCTTTTTTGCAGGTGTTAGGTTTTTTTTCAGCTCAAACAGCCCCATTGTTTTCTATGGGGGAATCGTGCACAAGCACGTTTTTGAGGCTGGCCGCGTCCGTAGGCAACTCTGGTATTGAGAGTTGAAGTTGCGTTAAATATGCTCTACGCTCCTTTTTTAGAGCCTAACGCAGCCATTCTGTGGACTCTCAATACCAGAGTTATTTTAAAGGTGCGGCCAGAAAAAAGCCAGCGTTAGCTACGCGGGTCGTTACCGACAAAACTCTAAATCTAGCCGTTAGACTTTACTAAAGCTCTTAAGTCACCCTAAAACTTTGAGCGTTAAATGTGATTGTGCTCAGGCGATCGCATTTACTTTCAACTTGTAATATGCGCATACCTTAGCACGGTCACAATATTGCTATATCATGTCCTCGCTAATGTTAGCTTTCCACTCATAATCTAGCCCATTATGTTTGAGATTCTTGGTTCACAGGTGAGTGTGCACAATACATGTGATAATCTGCTAAATAATTACTATGTGCCCAATAGTAATTTCTGGGTGATCACATGATTTTATGTATGATGAGTTATTGATACATCCACAAGCACTACAAAAAAACTTACATACACATGTATTCTAACTGTACAGGCCATATGGATGTGACACCTTCAGATAGCTCAGCGGTTGAGCACGGAGGAGAAGCATATGATCAGGTGAAGACGGAGGAGGATGAAATTCCTATAAATACGGCTACAGGTGAGATTCTGTGCTGGTGACATTTTTTGTGTGTGTAAATAATAGTTATAGTGTCTCAGATGGTCACACTGCTGACTTAGCCACGAAACCCTGTAATAGCACTCTTAGCTCTTCCCTATGACTTCACAGCTGTTGTCAACTTGAGAGAATTGGAATTTTGGAAAATTTTCCATTTATTTGATTAATTTAAAAACTTTAGATTTTTTCACTATGTATGTGAAATGTTTGAGGGGTACATGCCAGGGGTGAGTGTGCGTGTGTGACATGTCAGGGACACAGCTGATATATTATATTTGACCTTGGGCAACAGTGAGTGTACTTGTGATGTGTCTTAGGGGCACAAGTGAGTGTATGTGTGTGACATTCAGATATTAAAATTTGTGTAGAGCTAAAAAACTAAAATGTGACCATATTTATGTGATCTATGCAGGTGATGTTAAGACTGAAGTTACACTTAATGTTGAACAAACGCATGATCTGTATGTAAATAGACAACGAGAAGCTGTGAAGCAGGAAATCAGTGACAATATCAGTACAGGTGAGTGTATATGTGGGATGTGCCTGGGGGATCATCTGCCCCGCTAGTTGGATATTCAACTTCTAGCCAGCAGGAGGAGGCAAAGAGCACCCCAGCAGAGCTGTTAAGTGTCACTTCCCTTTACCCATAACCCCCAGTCATTCTTTGCCTCTCTGACGGGAGGATGGCAAAGATGAGTGTCTGAGAAGGTTTAATCCTTTAATGGGTACTTTTCCTTGTAAGCAAGGATTATGGCTATGCTGTATCCATGTCAATCTCTTTAGTAAGAGTAATGGCGGCTTTTAGCAGTTAGAAGGCAGCGGGGTGGCCCTTGCTTTATTTCTAACATTTCTGCTACCCCTTTATAGAAACCAGAGTTGGTTACTCTGTTTTTCTCTTTCTACAGGTCCCTGACAGATGTGGTGGATCAGTCACACCTAAGAAGCTGCTTTTGCCCTGCAGTTGAATCCACAGGTAAGTGCTTTTGCCTTCTAGGTATTGAGGGTAGCACTTAAGAGGTTAATCCTCTGTGGAATTTATTGGGACTTATATCTCCACAAGCTGGAGTTTTTATCTTTGGCTTATTTCCTAGGGGTACTATACTGCTAAGGATAGTTACTTTGAAACTTATAGACTCCTAAAAGAAATATTTTGATGAGTCCAGAGGCTGGTTGTGAGACCGTTTTATATTCTTTGGCTATGGGGCTATTTAGGGGTTAATCAGTCTTTATTGTTTCCCCCTATTTGCACGTGTAAACGTGTGTGTTAATAGCGGTAGCGTCTTTTTCTGTTTATTTAAGCCTCTTTGCCGTTTTTTTCAATGCGCCTTTTTGAGCTGTGGCGCAGTTACTATTTGTCTCTACTTGCGGTCATGTGAACGTTCTTAGCACTTCCGTTGCTTAGGCTTCCTGTTAGACAGTCATAAAGCGCAGCGCATTGCGTAGTATCTGGAGTTCCCTCTCATATCTGGAGTTCCCTCTCATAGAGACAATTCTTCTCGAGTTCTCTACAAGCCGCTCCAGAATAGTTTTTATATTGTTAGTTTCTGTCTTTTAATTTTTGTTTAATTATTTAAAGATACAGTTTTCAAAGAATGAATTTGAAGTTTTCCATTGGGAACATATATATCTCCAAACATGGATTCTGAACCTAACATGAGTGTCAATGTTGATAAGATATATTATTTGGAGCTACCTGTTGTCCCTCCCATGCAATTTTGTTCCACATGGTTAAGTAGGACTTTGTCATCTAGATACAAGGATTCCCCCTTTGAGCCTTATGTCTCTCAGGATAATGTTGTCCATGCCATGCCTCAGCTTTCCCCTCAAACATCCCAAGCCTTAGCAGTCTCACATGCAGTACCCTGCGGTTCTTCTCATCCTCCTGGGGGTGTTTATTAACCAGGAGATTTTGCTGCGCAGATAACTTCTGCGGTTTCTTCAGATTTATCAGCTTTCCCTGTTTCTGGTAAGCGTAAGAGGAAATCCAAAAATATTTTGATTAGTAAGGGTTCTGACTCTGCAAAGGCTGCATTAGTCAGTCTCTCACGTTTATCTGATGAAGAGGATACCTCAGTAGCTTCTGAGGGAGAGATCTCTGACTCTGTAGTTGAAAAATCTACAGATTCAGAGGAGCTTAATTTCAGATTTAAACTAGAACACCTCAGGTTACTTTTAAAGATGACTGAATCCAAAAAAGTCCAGTAACCTTAACAGAGTATATGATGTACTTTAATCTAGAGAAGTTTTTCCGGTTCCTGACCGTATGTCAGAAATTATAGTTTAGGAATGGGATAAGCCGGGGATCCCTTTTTCCCCGTCCCATGTTTTTAAAAAGATGTTTCCTGTTGCTGACTCTATACTTGACTTGTGGCGCACAGTGCCCAAGGTAGAGGGAGCTATCTCTACTCTAGCCAAGAGAACTACTATTCCTATTGAGGATAGTTGTTCTTTCAGGAATCCCATGGACAAGAAGCTAGAAACTTACTTAAAGAAGATGTACATTCATCAGGGATTACAGTGGCAACCAGTTGCTTGTATTGCTACGGTGGCGGGGGCAGCATCTTATTGGTGCGATGCCTTGTCTGATTTGATTTCAGAGGAGGATAGGATCAAGGCAATTAAGTTGGCCAATACTTTTACCTGTGATGCCAACATGCAAGTGGCTAGACAGGGAGCCACAATTTCTAGCCTCTTTGTGCTAGCACACAAAGCTCTGTGGCTAAAATCTTGGTCTGCAGATGTAACTTCAAAGTCCAAACTTCTGTCTTTACCTTATAAGGGTAAGACTTTATTTGGTCCTGGTTTGGCTGAGGTCATTTCCAAAATTACGGATGGAAAGGGATCTTTCCGACCTTAGCACAAGAAGAACAGACCTAAGAGTCGCCAGAATTCTAATTTTCGTTCCTTTCATAACTTCAAGGGACAGAAGCCTTCCTCTTCTTCCAAACCAGAAAAACCCAGATCCTCATGGAGGTCTGGTCAACATTGGAATAAGGGGAAACAAGCCAAGAAGCCTTCCGCTGATTCTAAATCAGCATGAAGCGACCGCCCTCGATCCAGTCTTGGATCAGGTGGGCGGCAAGCTTTCCTTTTTTAGACAGGCTTGGATACGCAATATCCCAGATCCTTGAGCAGTGGACATAGTGTCCCAGGGTTACAGAATAGGATTCAAGTCTTGCCCTCCCAGGGGCAGCTTTATCCTGTCAAGACTATCTGCAAACCAGGTAAAGAGAGAGGCCTTCTTAAATTGCGTAAAGGACCTATCTTCCCTCTGAGTGATTGTTCCAGTTGAGGAACAGGGTCAAAGATTCTATTCAAATCTATTTGTGGTTCCCTAAAAGGAGGGAAATTTCCGTCCCATTTTAGACCTAAAGTGTCTCAACAAATTCCTCAGGGTTCCGTCCTTCAAAATGGAATTCGTTCCATTCTTCCCTTGGTCCAAGAGGTTCAATTCATGACGACCATAGACCTGAAGGACGCGTAGCTTCATGTTCCCATTCACAGGGATCATCACCAGTTTCTGAGGTTTGCTTTTCTGGACAAGCATTTCCTTCTTTCTACTTTTAGCCTGGCTAAATTATTTGCTGAACAACCATGGAAGCTTCTAAAATTAAGATTCACTTTTAATTCTTCCTCTTGTGATTTTTGCTTTAAAAATTAATCTCTGTTTTCTCATAACTGAGTATTTATTCCAGTTTGTAGTGGACTGATCAATATAATATTTTTTGTATGCATTTCTAACTTGACTAGCCAATTGAACCTCAAACGCTCTGTTCTTTTTTCTCTTGCAAGGTGTATCCAGTCCACGGATTCATCCTTACTTGTGGGATATTCTCATTCCCTTCAGGAAGTGGCAAAGAGAGCACACAGCAAAGCTGTCCATATAGCTCCCCCTCTAGCTCCGCCCCCCAGTCATTCTCTTTGCCGCTCTAACAGATAGGGCATCTCCACGGGAGGGTAAAGTGAATGTGGTGTTAGATTTGTAGTTTTATATCTTCAATCAAAAGTTTGTTATTTTTAAATAGTACCGGTTTGTGCTATTTACTCTCTGGCAGAAATGTGATGAAGAATTCTGCTGAGAGGAAAATTATTTTAGCATGTTGTAACTAAAATCCATTGCTGTTCCCAAACAGGACTGAGGAATACCAGAAAACTTCAGTTGGGGGGAACAGTTTGCAGGCTTAACTGCTTTGAGGTATGTTTCAGTCATTTTTTTCTAGTCAAGACAAGATAATGCTAGAAGACTGACAAGAATCCCCATGTGGGAAGGGTAAACCATGTTCTGAGACTTAGTATAGAACTAGAGGCTTATTTAAGAGGGCTCAATAGACTAGTTAACACTTTTACAGGGCAATCGATTATTTTATTTATCAAAATACTCAATTTTGACACTTTTAAAGCACTTTTGGTGTGTTCATTTGGGGTTTTATTCCACATGGCATTATTTTTAGTTACCTAAATTGGGTTCTGAAGGCCCCACAGCTCCGGAGTGGAGTGGGAGGGGCCTAATTTCGCGCCTCAGTTGCGCAGTTTATTCAGACAGTTTTCTTTACATGCTGCTTCACATGGGTCCAGAGACTGCTTGAGGACTTCAAGAGGCTTGCTTTTCTCAAATCCAATCCTTAAGGGAAGGTAGGGCCACAGCAGGCTGCTGTGGCAAGGTGCTGTAGTTTATTAACCGGTTGTTTGCTTTAGGCGGCTCCGGTTTGGGCATTAAAGGGTTAATCAGGCTGAAACTTGCTGTGCAATCATATCGAAGCATTAGGCACATACTGTAAAAATTTCAAAAGATTTGGTTCATTTTTCACCGTTTTGTAAAATTGTGTGCGCTTTTATTTTCTTAAAGGCACAGTACCATTTATTGCAAATTGTGTTTTTTACTTGATAAAGTGTTTTTCCAAGCCTGCTTGTGTATAATACTAATCTGTTAAACATGTCTGACACTAAGGAAAAGCCTTGCTCTATGTGTTCAGAAGCCATGGTGGAACCCCCACTCAAAATGTGTCCCAAGTGCACTAATGTGTCTATACACTTTAAAGATCATATTGTGTCACTTAAAAATATAGCCCTAGATGATTCTTTGACTGAAGGTAATGAGGATAGTCCGCCTTCCTCTCCCCATGTGTCATCACCAGTTACGCCCGCTCAAGCGATACCTAGTACCTCTAGTGCATTGGCACCTATTACATTGCAACAACTAGCGACAGTCATGGATAATTCCCTTGCGGCCTTTCTATCCAAACTGCCAGTTTTCCCTAAAAAGCGCGATAGCTCTGTCTTGAGAACAGATGAGGAGCAGTCGGAAGCTTTGGGAGGTTTATCTGATGTACCCTCACAACACTCTGAAGTAGGGGCGAGGGATGTAATGTCTGAGGGAGAAATTTCTGACTCAGGAAAAGTTTCTCAGCGGGCAGAATCAGATTCACTAGCGTTTAAATTTAAATTGGAACACCTCCGTGTATTGCTTAGGGAGGTTTTATCAACTCTGGATGATTGTGACCCTATGGTGGTCCCAGAGAAATTGTGTAAAATGGACAAATATCTAGAAGTCCCTGTATACACTGATGCGTTTCCAATCCCTAAGAGGGTGGCGGATATTGTTGCTAGGGAGTGGGAGAGACCAGGTGTACCTTTTGTTTCTCCGCGCCCCCCCCCTATCTTTAAGAAAATGTTCCCCATAATTGATCCCAGGCGGGACGCGTGGCAGACGGTCCCTAAGGTAGAGGGGGCAGTTTCAACACTAGCCAAGCGCACAACCATACCAATTGAAGACAGTTGTGCTTTCAAAGATCCTATGGACAAAAAATTAGAAGGTTTACTAAAGAAAATATTTGTTCAACAAGGTTTCCTTCTCCAACCTATTGCCTGCATTATTCCTATAACTACTGCAGCGGCTTTTTGGTTTGAGGCGCTGGAGAAGTCGCTCCAGACGGAGACCCCATACGACGAAATTATGGATAGAATTAAGGCTCTAAAGCTGGCTAATTCTTTTATCACAGATGCCGCTTTGCAATTAGCTAAGTTAGCGGCGAAAAATTCTGGTTTTGCCATTATGGCGCGCAGAGCGCTTTGGCTCAAGTCATGGTCGGCCGACGTATCGTCCAAAACAAAATTACTAAATATTCCTTTCAAGGGAAAGACCCTTTTCGGGCCCGAGTTGAAAGAGATTATTTCGGATATCACTGGGGGAAAGGGCCATGCCCTCCCGCAAGATAGTCCTTTTAAGGCTAAAAACAAGGCTAATTTTCGTTCCTTTCGCAACTTCAGGAGCGGTCCTGCTTCAACCTCTGCAACCGCAAAGCAAGAGGGTAACGCTTCACAGCCCAAGGCAACCTGGAAGCCTTTGCAGGGCTGGAACAAGGGTAAACAGGCCAAAAAGCCTGTGGCTGCTACTAAGACAGCATGAAGGGGTAGCCCCCGATCCGGGACCGGATCTGGTAGGGGGCAGACTCTCTCTCTTTGCTCAGGCTTTGGCAAGAGATGTTCCCGATCCCTGGGCATTAGAGATCATTGCTCAGGGATATCTTCTAGAATTCAAGGACTCCCCTCCAAGGGGAAGGTTCCACATTTCTCGTCTGTCTACAGACCAGACAAAGAAAGAGGCGTTCTTACGCTGTGTAGAAGATCTTCTCAAGATGGGAGTGATATATCCAGTTCCAATTACAGAACAAGGACTGGGTTTTTACTCAAACCTGTTTGTGGTTCCCAAAAAGGAAGGAACTTTCAGGCCAATCCTGGATCTAAAAATTCTAAACAAATTCCTCAGAGTTCCATCATTCAAAATGGAGACCATTCAGACAATCTTACCGATGATCCAGGAAGGTCAATATATGACTACCGTGGATCTAAAGGATGCGTACCTTCATATTCCTATCCACAAAGATCACCATCAGTTCCTAAGGTTCGCTTTTCTGGACAAGCATTACCAGTTCGTGACCCTTCCCTTCGGGTTGGCCACCGCTCCCAGAATTTTCACAAAGGTGCTAGGGTCCCTTCTAGCGGTACTAAGACCGCGGGGCATTGCAGTAGCACCTTATCTGGACGACATCTTAATACAGGCGTCGTCTTTTCCTAGAGCCAAGGCTCATACAGAGATTGTTCTGGCCTTTCTAAGGTCTCACGGGTGGAAGGTAAACACCGAAAAAAGTTCGCTGTCCCCGCTCACAAGGGTTCCCTTCCTGGGAACACTAATAGACTCGGTAGAAATGAAAATATTTCTGACGGAGGTCAGAAGGTTAAAGCTTTTAACTACTTGCCGAGCTCTTCATTCCATTCCTCGGCCATCTGTAGCTCAGTGCATGGAGGTAATCGGATTAATGGTAGCAGCAATGGACGTAGTCCCTTTTGCTCAAATTCATCTCAGGCCACTGCAATTGTGCATGCTCAAACAGTGGAATGGGGACTATGCAGATTTGTCTCCTCAAATCCAACTGGACCAGAAGACCAGAGATTCTCTTCTCTGGTGGTTGTCTCAGGATCACCTGTCTCAGGGAATGTGCTTCCGCAGACCGGAGTGGATCATTGTAACGACCGACGCCAGTCTGTTAGGCTGGGGCGCGGTCTGGGACTCCCTGAAAGCTCAGGGCCTATGGTCTCGGGAAGAGTCTCTTCTCCCGATAAACATTTTGGAACTGAGAGCGATATTCAACACGCTCCAGGCATGGCCTCAGCTAGCGGCGGCCAAATTCATCAGATTTCAGTCGGACAACATCACGACTGTAGCATACATCAATCATCAGGGAGGAACAAAGAGTTCCTTAGCGATGAAGGAAGTAACCAAATAATCAGGTGGGCGGAGGATCACTCTTGCCATCTATCTGCAATTCACATCCCAGGAGTAGACAACTGGGAAGCGGATTTTCTAAGTCGTCAGACTTTTCATCCGGGGGAGTGGGAACTCCACTCGGAGGTTTTTGCCCAGCTGACCCAGCTATGGGGCATTCCAGAATTGGATCTGATGGCGTCTCGTCAGAACACCAAACTTCCTCTTTACAGATCCAGGTCCAGGGACCCCAAGGCGGCATTGATAGATGCTCTGGTAGCGCCCTGGTCCTTCAGTCTAGCTTATGTCTTTCCACCGTTTCCCCTTCTCCCTCGGCTGATAGCCAGAATCAAACAGGAGAAGGCTTCGGTAATTCTGATAGCGCCTGCGTGGCCACGCAGAACTTGGTATGCAGACCTAGTGGACATGTCATCTGTCCCACCATGGACACTGCCAGCGAGGCAGGATCTTCTAATACAGGGTCCATTCAAGCATCCAAATCTAGTTTCTCTGCAGCTGACTGCTTGGAGATTGAACGCTTAATTCTATCCAAGCGTGGTTTCTCTGAATCAGTCATAGATACTCTGATCCAGGCTAGAAAGCCTGTCACCAGGAAAATTTACCATAAGATATGGCGGAAATATATTTTTTGGTGTGAATCCAAGGGTTACTCGTGGAGTAAGATTAGGATTCCAAGGATATTGTCTTTTCTCCAAGAAGGATTGGAGAAAGGTTTATCAGCTAGTTCCTTAAAGGGACAGATATCCGCTCTGTCTATCCTTTTACACAAGCGTCTGGCAGAAGTACCAGACGTTCAAGCGTTTGTACAGGCTTTAGTCAGAATCAAGCCTGTCTATAGACCTGTGGCTCCTCCATGGAGTCTAAATTTAGTTCTTTCAGTTCTTCAAGGGGTTCCGTTTGAACCCTTACATTCCGTAGATATTAAGTTATTATCTTGGAAGGTTTTGTTTTTGGTAGCTATATCTTCTGCTCGAAGAGTTTCGGATTTGTCTGCTTTGCAGTGTAATTCACCCTATCTGGTGTTCCATGCAGATAAGGTAGTTTTGCGTACCAAACCTGATTTTCTTCCTAAGGTGGTTTCTAATAAGAATATTAACCAGGAAATTATTGTTCCTTCGCTGTGTCCTAATCTAACTTCTAACAAGGAACGGCTTTTACACAATCTTGATGTGGTCCGTGCTTTGAAATTCTATTTACAAGCAACTAAAGATTTCAGACAAACATCATCCTTGTTTGTCGTTTACTCTGGTAAGAGGAGAGGTCAGAAAGCGACTGCTACCTCTCTTTCCTTCTGGCTGAAAAGCATAATCCGATTGGCTTATGAGACTGCTGGGCAGCAGCCTCCTGAACGAATTACAGCTCATTCCACCAGAGCTGTGGCTTCCACATGGGCTTTCAAGAATGAGGCTTCTGTTGAACAGATTTGTAAGGCAGCGACTTGGTCTTCACTGCATACTTTTGCCAAATTTTACAAATTCGATACTTTTGCTCCTTCGGAGGCTATTTTTCGGAGAAAGGTTTTGCAAGCAGTGGTGCCTTCCGTTTAGGTTACCTGTCTTGTCCCTCCCTTCATCCGTGTCCTAAAGCTTTGGTATTGGTATCCCACAAGTAAGGATGAATCCGTGGACTGGATACACCTTGCAAGAGAAAACAGAATTTATGCTTACCTGATAAATTACTTTCTCTTGCGGTGTATCCAGTCCACGGCCCACCCTGGCAATTAAGTCAGGTTAAAATTTCTTGTTTAAACTACAGTCACCACTGCACCCTATGGTTTCTCCTTTTTCTCCTAACCGTCGGTCAAATTACTGGGGGGCGGAGCTAGAGGGGGAGCTATATGGACAGCTTTGCTGTGTGCTCTCTTTGCCACTTCCTGTAGGGAATGAGAATATCCCACAAGTAAGGATGAATCCGTGGACTGGATACACCGCAAGAGAAAGTAATTTATCAGGTAAGCATAAATTTTGTTTTTTCCATATACTTAAGTATGCTTGGATTTCACCACGTAAGACCGCTTTAGAGGCCTCCCAAAAGATTTCTGTTTTGCTAAAATATGCAATATTATGCGTACAGTAATCGTTCTATTTCTGTTTTAACCATAATACGAATCTGGGATTATTATAAAGATAGCGAGGAAAAAATAGCGTTGGAGATTTGTTTTGGGCTTTAACTATGGAGGAAAATAATAAATAGATGATAACATGGTCCGATATCAAGATCTCACCGATTCCAGCATCGGCCTTAAGGATAGACAAGGATTCAGAGATTAAAAAGAGATTAATCCGAGAGAAAGTTCTATGAGTTTTGGATTCACAGGAGAAGAGTTGTGTAACAGGGTTTATAATTTTACAAATGTCTACCAGTTTCAATTTATGGCAAAAATTATTAAAATATTTAGCGCTCTTCTTATACTATTCTTGTTAGACAATTTGTCTAATTCTGGGCATAAAGTCATATTAAAATCACCTCTCATAACTAAATTCTCATTAATAAAATGGAATACCTTAGTTTTAATCTTCTCCCAGAATTCTACTGAAAATTTATTTGGCCCATGTATGTTGCAGAAGGTAAATTTTCATATTTTTGATTAAAATTTGAAGTATGATAAATTTGGAAGCAGTATCTATAATCTGTATTTATAATGTTGTACTCAAGCTCTTTATTAATTAAAATAGCGACGACGCATTTCCTATTTGTAGATGAGGTAGCAATCACCTCTCCTACCCATTTTATCTTAAGTTTAGCGGCTTCTTGATCATTAAGATGCGTTTCCTGGAGGAAAACAATAACATAATTTATGTAAGAACTTACCTGATAAATTCATTTCTTTCATATTAACAAGAGTCCATGAGCTAGTGACGTATGGGATATACATTCCTACCAGGAGGGGCAAAGTTTCCCAAACCTTAAAATGCCTATAAATACACCCCTCACCACACCCACAAATCAGTTTAACGAATAGCCAAGAAGTGGGGTGATAAGAAAAAAAGTGCGAAGCATATAAAATAAGGAATTGGAATAATTGTGCTTTATACAAAAAAATCATAACCACCACAAAAAAGGGTGGGCCTCATGGACTCTTGTTAATATGAAAGAAATGAATTTATCAGGTAAGTTCTTACATAAATTATGTTTTCTTTCATGTAATTAACAAGAGTCCATGAGCTAGTGACGTATGGGATAATGACTACCCAAGATGTGGATCTTTCCACACAAGAGTCACTAGAGAGGGAGGGATAAAATAAAGACAGCCAATTCCTGCTGAAAATAATCCACACCCAAAATAAAGTTTAACAAAAAACATAAGCAGAAGATTCAAACTGAAACCGCTGCCTGAAGAACTTTTCTACCAAAAACTGCTTCAGAAGAAGAAAATACATCAAAATGGTAGAATTTAGTAAAAGTATGCAAAGAGGACCAAGTTGCTGCTTTGCAGATCTGGTCAACCGAAGCTTCATTCCTAAACGCCCAGGAAGTAGATACTGACCTAGTAGAATGAGCTGTAATTCTCTGAGGCGGAATTTTACCCGACTCAACATAGGCAAGATGAATTAAAGATTTCAACCAAGATACCAAAGAAATGGCAGAAGCTTTCTGGCCTTTCCTAGAACCGGAAAAGATAACAAATAAACTAGAAGTCTTACAGAAAGATTTCGTAGCTTCAACATAATATTTCAAAGCTCTAACAACATCCAAAGAATGCAACGATTTCTCCTTAGAATTCTTAGGATTAGGACATAATGAAGGAACCACAATTTCTCTACCAATGTTGTTGGAATTCACAACTTTAGGTAAAAATTCAAAAGAAGTTCGCAACACCGCCTTATCCTGATGAAGAATCAGAAAAGGAGACTCACAAGAAAGAGCAGATAATTCAGAAACTCTTCTGGCAGAAGAGATGGCCAAAAGGAACAAAACTTTCCAAGAAAGTAATTTAATATCCAATGAATGCATAGGTTCAAATGGAGGAGCTTGAAGAGCCCCCAGAACCAAATTCAAACTCCAAGGAGGAGAAATTGACTTAATGACAGGCTTTATACGAACCAAAGCTTGTACAAAACAATGAATATCAGGAAGAATAGCAATCTTTCTGTGAAAAAGAACAGAAAGAGCAGAGATTTGACCTTTCAAGGAACTTGCGGACAAACCCTTATCTAAACCATCCTGAAGAAATTGTAATATTCTCGGTATTCTAAAAGAATGCCAAGAAAAATGATGAGAAAGACACCAAGAAATATAGGTCTTCCAGACTCTATAATATATCTCTCTGGATACAGATTTACGAGCCTGTAACATAGTATTAAACACAGAGTCAGAGAAACCTCTTTGACCAAGAATCAAGCGTTCAATCTCCATACCTTTAAATTTAAGGATTTCAGATCCTGATGGAAAAAAGGACCTTGAGACAAAAGGTCTGGTCTTAACGGAAGAGTCCACGGTTGGCAAGAGGCCATCCGGACAGGATCCGCATACCAAAACCTGTGAGGCCATGCCGGAGCTACCAGCAGAACAAACGAGCATTCCTTCAGAATCTTGGAGATTACTCTTGGAAGAAGAACTAGAGGCGGAAAGATATAGGCAGGATGATACTTCCAAGGAAGTGAAAATGCATCCACTGCCTTCGCCTGAGGATCCCGGGATCTGGACAGATACCTGGGAAGTTTCTTGTTTAGATGAGAAGCCATCAGATTTATTTCTGGAAGTTCCCACATTTGAACAATCTGAAGAAATACCTCTGGGTGAAGAGACCATTCGCCCGGATGCAACGTTTGGCGACTGAGATAAACCGCTTTCCAATTGTCCATACCTGGGATAAAAACCGCAGAGATTAGACAGGAGCTGGATTCCGCCCAAACCAAAATTCGAGATACTTCTTTCATAGCCAGAGGACTGTGAGTCCCTCCTTGATGATTGATGTATGCCACAGTTGTGACATTGTCTTATCTGAAAACAATGAACAACTCTCTCTTTAGAAGAGGCCAAGACTGAAAAGCTCTGAAAATTGCACGGAGTTCCAAAATATTGATCGGAAATCTCACCTCCTGAGATTCCCAAACCCCTTGTGCCGTCAGATACCCCCACACAACTCCCCAACCTGTAAGACTTGAATCTGTTGAGATTATAGTCCAGGTCGGAAGAACAAAGAAGCCCCCTGAACTAAACGATGGTGATCTGTCCACCATGTCAGAGAGTGTCGTAAAATCGGTTTAAAGATATTAATTGAGATATCTTTGAGTAATCCCTGCACCATTGGTTCAGCATACAGAGCTGAAGAGGTCGCATGTGAAAACGAGCAAAGGAGATCGCATCTGATGCGGCAGTCCTAAGACCCAACATTTCCATGCATAAGGCTACCAAAGGGAATGATTGTGACTGAAGGTTTTGACAAGCTGATATCAATGTTAAACTTCTCTTGTCTGACAAGGACAGAGTCATAGACACTGAATTTATCTAGAAACCTAAAAAGGTTACCCTTGTCTGAGGAATCAATGAACCGATTGGTAAATTGATCCTCCAACCATGAACTTGAAGAAACAACACAAGTCGATTCGTATGAGATTCTTCGAAAATGAGAAGACTGAGCAAGTACCAAGATATCGTCCAAATAAGGAAATACCAAAACCCTATTCTCTGATTACAGAAAGAAGGGCACCGAGAACCTTTGAAAAAAATTCTTGGAACTGAGGCTAGGCCAAACAGTAGAGCCACAAAACTGGTAATGCTTGTCTAAAAAGAGAATCTCAGACACTAAAAGTGATCTGGATGAATCGGAATATGCAGATACACATCCTGTAAATCTATTGTAGACATATAATGCCCTTGCTAAACAAAAGGCAGGATAGTCCTACAGTAACCATCTTGAATGTCGGTATCCTAACATAACGATTCAATAATGATAGATCCAGAACTGGTCTGAAGGAATTGACCTTCTTTGGTACAATGAAGAGATAAAATAAAACCCCAGCCCATGTTCCAGAACTGGAACTGGCATAAATACTCCAGCCAACTCTAGATCTGAAACACATTTCAGAAATGCTGAGCCTTGCTGTGTCAACTGGGACACGGGAAAGAAAAGAATCTCTTAGCAGGAGGCCTTAACTTGAAGCCAATTCTGTACCTTTCTGAAACAATGTTTCTGAAACCAGAGATTAAGAACGGAATTGATCCAAATTTCTTTGAAGAAAACGTAATCTGCCCCATACCAGCTGAGCTGGAATAAGGGCCGCACCTTCATAGATACTTAGGAGCTGGCTATAGGTTTCTATAAGGCTTGGATATATTCCAAACTGGAAATAGTTTCCAAACTGATACCGCTCCTGAGGATGAAGGATCAGGCTTTTGTTCCTTGTTGTGAGGAAAGAAACGAAATGATTATTTACCCTGGAAAGAAAGGGAAAGCAAAGTTGACTTAGAAGACATGTCAGCATTCCAAGTTTAATCCATAAAGCTTTTCTAGCTAAAATAGCTAGAGACATATACCTGACATCAACTCTAATGATATCAAAAGATGGTATCACCAATAAAATTATTAGCATGTTATAGAATAATAATAATGCTATAAAATTATGATCTGTTACTTGTTGCGCTAAAGCTTCTAACCAAAAAGTTGAAGCTGCAGCAACATCCGCTAAAAATATAGCAGGTCTAAGAAGATTACCTGAACATAAGTAAGCTTTTCTTAGAAAAGATTCAATTTTCCTATCTAAAGGATCCTTAAATGAAGTACTATCTGCCATAGGAATAGTAGTACATTAGCAGGAGTAGAGACAGCCCCATAACCTTAGGGATTTTTGTCCCAAAAAACTCTAATCTGTCAGATGGCACAGGATATAATTTGCTTAAACGTCTAGAAGGAGTAAATAAATTACCCAAATTATTCCATTCCCTGGAAATTACTTCAGAAATAGCATCAGGGAGATAAAACACTTCTGGAATAACTACAGGAGATTTAAAAACCTTATTTAAACGTTTACATTTAGTATCAAGAGGACCAGAATCCTCTATTTCTAATGCAAATAACACTTCTTTAAGTAAAGAACGAATAAATTCCATCTTGAACAAATACAAAGATTTATCAGCATCAACCTCTGAGACAGAAACCTCTGAACCAGAAGAACCATTATCAGTATCAGAATGATGATGTTCATTTAAAAATTCATCTGAAAAAAAGAGAAGTTTTAAAAGACTTTTATGTATACTAGAAGGAGAAATAACAGACATAACCTTCTTAATGGATTTAAAAAATAAAATCTCTTATGTTATCAGGAACACTCTGAAAATTAGATGTTGACGGACAGCAACAGGTAATGTAACAGTACTAAAGGAAATTTTATCTGCATTAATAAGTTTGACATGACATGCAATACAAATAACAGCTGGAGAAAACAGATACCAAAAGTTTATAGCAGACTTAGCTTGGTAGCTCCAGCACTGTGCAGTGATTTTCCTGTAGTATCTTCTGACTCAGTTGTAACGTGGAACATCTTGCAATATGTAAAAGAAAAAAACAACATATAAAGCAAAATTGATCAAATTCCTTAAATGACAGTTTCAGGAATGGGAAAAAAATGCCAGTGAACAAGCTTCTAGCAACCAGAAGCAATAAATAATGAGACTTAAATAATGTGGAGACAAAAATGACGCCCATATTTTTTAGCGCCAAAAAAGACGCTCACATTATTTGGCGCCTAAATGCTTTTGGCGCCAAAAATGACGCCACATCCGGAACGCCGACATCTTTGACGCAAAATAACGTCAAAAAATGACGCAACTTCCGGCGACACGTATGACGCCGGAAACGGAAAAGAATTTTTGCGCCAAAAAAGTCCGCGCCAAGAATGACGCAATAAAATGAAGCATTTTCAGCCCCCGCGAGCCTAACAGCCCACAGGGAAAAAAGTCAAATTTTTGAGGTAAGAAAAAATATGATAATTCAATGCATAATCCCAAATATGAAACTGACTGTCTGGAAATAAGGAAAGTTGAACATTCTGAGTCAAGGCAAATAAATGTTTGAATACATATATTTAGAACTTTATAAATAAAGTGCCCAACCATAGCTTAGAGTGTCACAGAAAATAAGACTTACTTACCCCAGGACACTCATCTACATGTTTGTAGAAAGCCAAACCAGTACTGAAACGAGAATCAGTAGAGGAAATGGTAAATATAAGAGTATATCGTCGATCTGAAAAGGGAGGTAAGAGATGAATCTCTACGACCGATAACAGAGAACCTTATGAAATAGACCCCGTAGAAGGAGATCACTGCAATCAATAGGCAATACTCTCTTCACATCCCTCTGACATTCACTGCACGCTGAGAGGAAAACCGGGCTCCAACTTGCTGCGGAGCGCATATCAACGTAGAATCTAGCACAAACTTACTTCACCACCTCCCTTGGAGGCAAAGTTTGTAAAACTGATTTGTGGGTGTGGTGAGGGGTGTATTTATAGGCATTTTAAGGTTTGGGAAACTTTGCCCCTCCTGGTAGGAATGTATATCCCATACGTCACTAGCTCATGGACTCTTGTTAATTACATGAAAGAAATCAGGTTTATATCTGGCGAGAGATTTAAAGAGACAGTCTACACCAGAATTTTTATAGTTTAAAAAGATAGATAATCCCTTTATTACCCATTCCCTAGTTTTGCATAACCAACAAAGTTATATAAATACACTTTTTACCTCTGTGATTATCTTGTATCGAAGCCTCTGCAAACTGCCCCTTTATTTCAGTTCTTTTGACAGACATCCATTTTAGCCAATCAGAGCTGGCTCACTGGAACTCCACGTCCATGAGCACAGTGTTATCTATATGACACACATGAACTAACACCCTCTAGTGGTGAAAAACTGTCAAAATGCCCTGAGAGAAGAGGCGGCCTTCAAGGGCTTCGAAATTAGCATATGAACCTCCTATATTTAGCTTTCAACTAAGAATACCAAGAGAACAAAGCAAAATTAATGATAAAAGTAAATTGGGAAAGTGTTTAAAATTACATTCTCTATCTGAATCATGACATTTTATTTTGGACTAGGCTGTCCCTTTAATAATCAGTTTACGCTTCATTGGAGAGGAAATCCCTCCTACATTCCATGACAGGATATTAAATTTATCCAGTTTATCAGCTATCGGACCAGTATAAAAATTTTTAATCATGTAATTGGCAAGAGTCCATGAGCTAGTGACATATGGGATATACAATCCTACCAGGAGGGGCAAAGTTTCCCAAACCTCAAAATGCCTATAAATACACCCCTCACCGTGTGGTGAGGGGTGTATTTATAGGCATTTTGAGGTTTACAAACTTTGCCTCCTATGGAGGTGGTGAAGTAAGTTTGTGCTAAGATTTCTACGTTGATATGCGCTTCTCAGCATTGTTGAAGCCCGATTCCTCTCAGAGTACAGCGAATGTCAGAGGGACGTGAAGGGAGTATCACTTATTGAATACAATGATTTCCCTAACGGGGGTCTATTTCATGGGTTCTCTGTTATCGGTCGTAGAGATTCATCTCCTACCTACCTTTTCAGATCGACGATATACTCTCAATTTACCATTATCTCTACTAATAACTGTTTTAGTACTGGTTTGGCTATCTGCTATATGTGGATGGGTGTCTTTTGGTAAGTATGTTTTTATTACTTAAGACTATCAGCTATGGTTTGGCACTTTATGCAATTATATAAAGTTCTAAATATATGTATTGTACTTATATTTGCCATGAGTCAAGTTCATGTATTTCCTTCTGCAGACTGTCAGTTTCATATTTGGGAATGTAAACACTTTAAGAAATTTATTTCTTACCTGGGGTTTAGTCTTTTTTCAATTTGACTACTTTTTTGCAATTGCGGGTGTTAGGCCTGCGGGTGCTTTTAATGCTAGACTTTATTGCGTCATTTTTGGTGCGAACTTTTTTTGGCGCGAAAAGATATGTTTATGACGCAACTTCGTCATTTCCGGCGTCATACGTGACGCCGAGACCTTCTGGTTGGAAAATTTAGCGCAACATGAATTGGATTTTGACATATCTAGCATTGTTCGCTTACTGCAACATGCTAATCATTTTATTTGTGATGCCATTTTTGATATTATCAAAATTGATGTTAGATCCATGTCTTTAGCTGTATTAGCTAGAAGAGCTTTGGGGCTTAAATCTTGGAATGCTGATATGACATCTAAATCTAGATTACTATCTCTTTCTTTCCAAGGTAATAATTTATTTGGTTCTCAGTTGGATTCTATTATTTCAACTATCACTGGAGGAAAAGGAGTTTTTTTTGCCTCAGGATAAAAAACCTAAGGGTAAATCTAAGGCTTCTAACCGTTTTCGTTCATTTCGTCAGAATAAGGAACAAAAACTCAATCCTCCTCCCAAGGAATCTGCTTCCAGTTGAAAGCCTTCCTCAAATTGGAATAAATCCAAGCCATTTAGGAAACCAAAGTCTGCCCCTAAATCCGCATGAAGGTGCGGCCCTCATTCCAGCTCAGCTGGTAGGGGGCAGATTAAGGTTTTTCAAGGATTTTTGGATAAAATCTGTCCAAAATCATTGGATTCAGAGCATTGTCTCTCAAGGGTATCAAATAGGATTCAAAGTAAGACCTCCTGTGAGAAGATTTTTTCTCTCACACATCCCTGTAAATCCAGTAAAAGCTCAGGCTTTTCTGAAGTGTGTTTCAGACCTGGAGTCTTCAGGGGTAATAATGTCAGTTCCTCCTCAGGAAAAAGGTTTTGGGTTTTATTCAAACCTATTCATTGTACCAAAGAAAGAAAATTTGTTCAGACCAGTTCTGGATCTGAAAATTTTGAATCGTTATGTAAGAGTACCAACTTTCAAGATGGTGACTATAAGGACTATTCTGCCTTTTGTTCAGCAAGGACATTATATGTCCACAATAGACTTGCAGGATGCATACCTTCATATTCTGATTCATCCAGATCACTATCAGTTTCTGAGATTCTCTTTTCTAGACAAGCATTACCAATTTGTTGCTCTTCCATTTGGCCTAGCAACAGCTCCAAGAATCTTTTCAAATGTTCTGGGTGCCCTACTATCTGTAATCAGGGAACAGGGTATTGCGGTGTTTCCTTATTTGGACGATATCTTTGTACTAGCTCAGTCTTTACATACTGCAGAATCTCACACAAATCAACTAGTGTTGTTTCTTCGGAAACATGGTTGGAGGATCAATTTACCAAAAAGTTTCTTGATTCCTCAGACAAGGGTCACCTTTTTAGGTTTCCAGATAGATTCAGTGTCCATGACTCTGTCTCTAACAGACAAGAGTCGTTTAAAATTGGTTGCAGCATACCGGCACCTTCAGTCTCAGTCATTCCCTTCAGTGGCTATGTGCATGGAAGTTTTAGGTCTCATGACTGCAGCATCGGACGCGATCCCCTTTGCTCATTTTCACATGAGACCTCTACAGCTTTGCATGCTGAATCAATGGTGCAGGGATTATACAAAGATATCACAATTAATATCCTTGAATCCCAATGTACGACACTCTCTGACATGGTGGATAGATCACCATCGTTTGATTCAAGGGGCTTCTTTTGTTCGGCCAACCTGGACTGTGATCTCAACAGATGCAAGTCTTTCAGGTTGGGAAGCTGTTTGGGGAGCTCTGACAGCACAAGGGGTTTGGAAATCTCAAGAGGCGAGATTACCAAAAACTATTTTAGAACGTGCAATTCTCAGGGCTCTTCAGTCTTGGCCTCTGCTAAAGAGAGAACCGTTCATTTGTTTTCAGACAGACAATATCACAACCGTGGCTTATGTCAATCATCAGGGTGGGACTCACAGTCCCCAAGCTATGAAAGAAGTATCTCGGATACTTGCTTGGGCGGAATCCAGCTCCTGTCTAATCTCTGCGGTGCATATCCCAGGTGTAGACAATTGGGAGGCGGATTATCTCAGCCGCCAGACTTTACATCCAGGGGAGTGGTCTCTCCATCCAGATGTGTTTTCTCAGATTGTTCAGATGTGGGGTCTTCCAGAGATAGATCTCATGGCCTCTCATCTAAACAAGAAACTTCCCAGATACCTGTCCAGGTCCAGGGATGTTCAGGCGGAAGCAGTGGATGCACTAACACTTCCTTGGTGTTATCATCCTGCTTACATCTTCCCGCCTCTAGTTCTCCTTCCAAGAGTGATCTCCAAAATCATCATGGAACAGTCTTTTGTGTTGCTGGTGGCTCCAGCATGGCCACACAGGTTTTGGTATGCGGATCTGGTGCGAATGTCCAGTTGCCCGCCTTGGTCACTTCCGTTACGGCCAGACCTACTATCTCAAGGTCCGTTTTTCCATCAGGATCTCAAATCATTAAATTTGAAGGTATGGAAATTGAACGTTTAGTTCTAAGTCATAGAGGTTTCTCTGACTCAGTGATTAATACTATGTTACAAGCTCGTAAATCTGTCTCTAGAAAGATTTATTTTAGAGTTTGGAAGACTTACATTTCATGGTGTTCTTCTCATAAATTCTCGTGGCATTCTTTTAGAATTCCTAGAATTTTACAGTTCCTTCAGGATGGTTTGGATAAGGGTTTGTCTGCAAGTTCCTTGAAATGACAAATCTCTGCTCTTTCTGTCTTATTTCACAGAAAGATTGCTATACTTCCTGATATTCACTGTTTTGTACAGGCTTTAGTTCGTATTAAGCCTGTCATTAAATCAATTTCTCCTCCTTGGAGTCTTAATTTGGTTCTGAAGGCGTTACAGGCTCCTCCATTTGAGCCTATTCATTCTTTGGACATTAAACTACTTTCCTGGAAAGTGTTGTTCCTTTTGGCTATCTTCTGCTAGAAGAGTTTCTGAGCTATCTGCTCTTTCTTGTGAGTCTCCTTTTCTGATTTTTCATCAGGATAAGGCTGTTTTGCAGACTTCTTTTCAATTTTTACCTAAGGTTGTGAATTCTAACAACATTAGTAGAGAAATTGTTGTCCCTTCTGTATGTCCTAATCCTAAGAATTCTTTGGAGAGATCCTTACATTCTTTGGATGTGGTAAGAGCTTTGAAATATTATGTGGAAGCTACTAAAAATTTCAGGAAGACTTCCAGTCTATTTGTTTTATTTTCTGGTCCTAGGAAAGGTCAGAAAGCTTCTGCTATTTCCTTGGCTTCTTGGTTGAAACTTTTGATTCATCATGCTTATTTGGAGTCGTGGGCTTTTAAGAATGAAGCTTCAGTTAATCAGATTTGCAAAGCAGCAACTTGGTCCTCTTTGCATACATTTACTAAATTCTACCATTTTGATGTATTTGCTTCTTCGGAAGCAGTATTTGGTAGAAAAGTTCTTCAGGCAGCTGTTTCAGTTTGATTCGTCTGCTTTTGATTTAAGTTTTTTTCTTTCAAAAGTGAAAATAAACTTATTTTTTGGGTTGTGGATTATTTTTTCAGCGGAATATGGCTGTTTTTATTTTATTCCCTCCCTTTCTAGTGACTTTTGAGTGGAAGACTCCACATCTTGGGTATTGATATCCCATATGTCACTAGCTCATGGACTCTTGCCAATTACATGAAAGAAAACATAATTTATGTAAGAACTTACCTGATAAATTCATTTCTTTCATATTGGCAAGAGTCCATGAGGCCCACCCTTTTTATGGTGGTTATGATTTTGTATAAAGCACAATTATTTCCAAATTTCCTTTGTTGATGCTTTCTACTCCTTTCTTTATCAACCCACTACTTGGCTATTCGTTAAACTGAATTGTGGGTGTGGTGAGGGGTGTATTTATAGGCATTTTGAGGTTTGGGAAACTTTGCCCCTCCTGGTAGGATTGTATATCCCATATGTCACTAGCTCATGGACTCTTGCCAATATGAAAGAAATGAATTTATCAGGTAAGTTCTTACATAAATTATGTTTCTTTCTAGCAGCGAAACCACCGGGAGGAGAGAGGGAGGAAAAAATAAAAGAGTAGGACTATATCCAAATGTTACATCTAGAACTTATATTGCGCACATCACCTGGCAGAGTAGCAAGCTTTCAGGGGAATAAAAGGATATATAGAAAATTAGTCATTCTACACCCATTAATTGGCATGTTATATGGTAATAGCTAAAATAACTTATTGTTTGGAAGCAACAAATTGCTTGACTTCTGAGACATCATTAAACACAAGCCTAGACCCATTATCTTCAACAATGATTTTAGCAGGATAAATCATTCAAGCTTTTAGGCCTATATTAATTAATTGGGTACAGTATGGGGCCATCTTTTCCAATGATGTTTTGCTGGAAAAATCCTGAAACAAAAGTATCTTATTGTTTCCAAACATAGGGGGATCACCTCTTTTGAATAACTTTAAAATTTCTAGTTTGTCTTGAAAATTCAACACCTTAAAAATGCACATTCTACTTCTGAAGGGCCCATCTGTGTGGGATTTCCTAGGGCCAATTTTGTGTGCCCTCTCTTTTACTAGGGGTAGTGGTGGAAAACCTAAGGTAATACAGTAGAGGTAAATTTAATAACATCATTAAATTCAGACACTTCAGGGAGACAGACTATTCCGATATTGTTGCGCTTTAAGCGGTCCTCTAAATCCTCCAGGCGCAATGCATGTTGTTAATTTTAGTGTCTTGTTTTGAAATTATGTTCTCTTGAGTATTAACCTGATCCTCTAGATAAGATATCCTATTTTCTGCCTCCAAAATTCTATTTGAGAATTGTCTAACCTCAAAGGAGAGTGAAACTATTTCTAATATAATGAAGTCAAATTGGGTAGCAAAAAGTTCAGTGAGTTGTACTATCAACGCTTGTGTATCGAATACAGGAGGAGTTGGCTCATCTAAACATATGTCAGACATCTTAGATTTCTTATCTTTAGGTTTTACAGGCATTCTGTGTGAACTAGATTTCACCTGAGTGACAAATTTTTCTATAAAGTGAAGTGCATAATATGTGAGTAATTATGTAGGAAAAAAACACAACAATACAAATTCAAACTATTGTGCATAGATAGAACAACAAAAAACAGAGAGCAAGGGAGGGAGATCAGTGAAGTGGGTATATCTTTCTCTTTCCCTTTTTCTTCTACAAGATACGACGAGTCCACGGATTTCATCCTTGTGGGATATTAACCTCCTGCTAACAGGAAGTGGCAGAGCTGTATATATAGCTCCTCCCTTCCCTCAACCCCCAGTCATTCTCTTTGCCAGTGTTTGTACTAGGAAGAGGTAAAATGAGGTGTTAGTTTTAGTTTCTTCAATCAAGAAGTTTTTTATTTTAAATGGTACCGGTGAGTACTATTTTCCTCAGGGAGATATGGAAGAAGATTTCTGCCTTGAGGTTGATGATCTTAGCAGATGTAACTAAGATCCATGTTGGTTCAAACAGAGCTTCTGAAGGTAGTGCAAGAGAAATCTTCAGTGTGGAGAACAGTGTCATGCTACAAGCAGCATTGAGGTATGTTCAGTCCTTTTTTTCTGAGGAGACTTGGTATATCAGAACTGGCTGACATTTTTTCCCTGCAAAGGAAGGGGTAAGCAGTAGACCTGTAAACAAAGGGTATTACTGAAAAACCTGTTTATTTATTTTATTGACATAGTACTGGGCTAAGCATTTATAAAGGGCTTAAAAGCACCAATATAAAGGGACACTGGGAGAGGCAGCTTAACGGTTTTTATTTGTGAGATCAAATAATCAGTATGGCTGTATATTTGTGTTGTGCTTAGGGGTAAACAAAATCCACATGGCTTTATTACTAAACCGCTTCCCATGCGGTTGTACAGTCTTATGCGATCGCCGTCCATGATGGGCGGGGCCTATTTTCGCGCGCTCAGACGCGCACTTTACTCTGGCTGAGAAGGCAGCAGGCATTAGCTCCGGTTGGGCCTAAACTGGTGTTTTGTTATCCGGATCGTTGTCGAGTCATTTTGCAGTACCCTGGGGGCAGGTAGGCGCCGAGGTGCAGGGGTTATTTTTTCGAATCAAACATATTTGTGTCTATAAAAATCTTTTAGAGGTTAATTTCTCCCCTTGCTCTTGGGGTGTAATAATTTTTGGCACTATTGTTTATTTTTAGTTAATTTTAAAGCGTTAATTAACGTTTTTAGGCTGTTTGGAAAAAATTGTGCGCTTTTTTTTTCAAAAAATTGTTTAAATCAATATATAAAGTGTTTAACGACTATTGTGGTTATTGCTAGTCTGTTCAACATGTCTGACATTGAGTATACTAATTGCTCTATGTGTTTAGAAGCCATTGTGGAACCCCCTCTTACATTGTGTACCTCTTGTACTGAAAGGGCCTTACAATGTAAAGACCATATTTTAGGTCAAGAAAGTGTGCCTAAGGATGATTCTCAGTCTGAAGAGAATCAGGATATGCCATCCAATTCTCCCCAAGTTTTACAACCTTTAACACCCAGACAAGCGACGCCAAGTACCTCTAGTGCGTCTAATTCCTTTACTCTGCAGGAGATGGCTGCAGTTATGTCAACTACCCTTACAGAGGTATTAGCTAAATTACCAGTGTTACAGGGTAAACACAGTAGGTCAGGTATTAATGTGAATACTGAATCCTCTGACGCTTTATTGGCTATTTCCGATGTACCCTCACAATGCTCTGAGTTGGGGGTCAGGGAATTGCTGTTTGAGGGAGAACTTTCAGAATCAGGAAATATGCTGCCTCAGACAGATTCGGACGTCATGTCCTTTAAATTTAAACTTGAACACCTCCGTCTGTTACTTAGGGAGGTTTTAGCAACTCTGGATGATTGTGACCCTATTGTGATACCACCAGAGAAGTTGTGTAAGATGGACAAATATCTAGAGGTGCCTACTTACACTGACGTTTTTCCGGTTCCTAAAAGAATTTCGGAAATTCTATAAAAGGAATGGGATAGACCAGGTATTCCGTTCTCTCCTCCTACTACTTTTAAGAAAATGTTTCCCATATCAGAGACCATTCGGGACTCTTGGCAGTCAGTCCCTAAGGTGGAGGGAGCTATATCTACCCTGGCTAAGCGTACAACTATACCTATCGAGGACAGTTGTGCTTTCAAAGACCCTATGGATAAGAAGTTAGAGGGTCTTCTAAAGAAATTATTTATTCATCAGGGTTTTCTTTTACAGCCTACAACCTGCATTGTTCCAGTAATTACTTCAGCTGCTTTTTGGTTTGATGCTCTAGAAGAGTCTCTGAAGGTTGAGACCCCTTTAGAGGACATTTTGGATAGAATTAAGGCTCTCAAGCTAGCTAATTCTTTTATTACAGATGCCGCTTTTCAAATTGCTAAATTAGCGGCGAAAAATGCAGGCTTTGCCATTTTAGCGCGTGGAGCGTTATGGCTAAAATCGTGGTCTGCTGATGTGTCATCAAAATCTAAGCTTTTAGCTATTCCTTTCAAGGGAAAGACCCTATTCAGGCCTGAATTGAAGGAAATCATTTCTGACATTACTGGAGGTAAAGGCCACGCCCTACCTCAGGACAGGTCTGTTAAGATGAGGGGTAAACAAAATAATTTTCGTTCCTTTCGAGACTTCAAAGGAGGACCCTCTGCTTCCTCTTCCTCCACAAAGCAGGAGGGGAATTTTGCTCAATCCAAGTCAGTCTGGAGACCCAACCAGCCTTGGAATAAAGGTAAACAATCCAAGAAGCCTGCTGCTGCTACCAAGACAGCATGAAGGGGCGGCCCCCGATCCGGGACCGGATCTAGTAGGGGGCAGACTTTCTTTCTTTGCTCAGGCTTGGACAAGAGATGTTCAGGACCCCTGGGCATTGGAAATCGTGACCCATGGGTATCAACTGGAATTCAAGGATTTTCTCCCAAAAGGGAGATTTCATCTTTCACGATTGTCTGTAGACCAGATAAAAAGAGAAGCATTCTTACGCTGTGTAAAAGACCTCTATACCATGGGAGTTATTCGTCCCGTTCCAAAACTGGAACAGGGACAGGGGTTTTACTCAAATCATTTTGTGGTTCCCAAAAAAGAGGGAACTTTCAGACCAATTTTAGATCTCAAGTGTCTAAACAAATTTCTCAGAGACCCATCGTTCAAGATGGAGACTATACAAACAATTTTACCAATGATCCAGGAGGGTCAATATATGACTACCGTGGACTTGAAGGATGCATACCTTCATATTCCTATTTACAAGAATCATCATCAGTTCCTAAGGTTTGCCTTTCTGGACAAACATTATCAGTTCGTTGCTCTTCCCTTCGGGTTGGCCACAGCTCCCAGAATCTTCACAAAGGTTCTAGGGTCCCTTCTAGCGGTTCTCAGACCGCGGGGCATAGCAGTGGCGCCTTATCTGGACGATATTTTGATTCAGGCGTCAACTTATCATCTGACAAAATCTCACACGGATACAGTATTGTCTTTCCTGAGAACTCACGGTTGGAAGGTGAACATGGAAAAGAGTTCACTAGTTCCACGGACAAGGGTTCCCTTCTTGGGAACTCTGATAGACTCGGTAGACATGAAAATATTTCTGACGGAGGTCAGAAAATCAAGGATTCTAAATACTTGTCGAGCACTTCAGTCCATTCCTCGGCCATCAGTGGCGCAGTGTATGGAGGTCATTGGATTAATGGTAGCGGCAATGGACATCATTCCGTTTGCTCGTTTTCATCTCAGACCACTGCAGCTGTGCATGTTCGGACAGTGGAATGGGGACTATGCGAATTTATCTCCTCAGATAAATCTGGATCAAGAGACCAGAGACCCTCTTCTTTGGTGGTTGTCGCCGGATCATCTGTCCCAGGGGACGTGTTTCCGCAGACGCTCATGGGTGATGGTGACAACGGACGCCAGCCTTCTGGGCTGGGGTGCAGTCTGGAATTCCCTGAAGGCTCAGGGTGTTTGGACTCAGGTGGAGTCTCTGCTTCCAATCAATATTCTGGAACTGAGAGCAATATTCAATGCACTTCAGGCGTGGCCTCAGTTGGCTTCGGCCAAATTCATAAGATTCCAGTCGGACAATATCACGACTGTGGCATATATCAATCATCAGGGGGGAACAAGGAGTTCTTTTGCGATGATAGAAGTATCAAAGATAATCCGATGGGCGGAGGCCCACTCTTGTTATCTATCTGCAATTTACATCCCAGGAGTAGAGAACTGGGAAGCGGATTTTCTAAATCGTCAGACTTTTCATCCGGGGGAGTGGGAACTCCATCCGGAGGTGTTTGCCTCATTGATTCGACAATGGGGCAGACCGGAATTAGATCTGATGGCATCTCGTCAGAATGCCAAGCTTCCACGTTACGGATCCAGGTCGAGGGATCCTCAGGCTGAACTGATAGATGCCTTGGCAGTGCCTTGGTCGTTCAGCCTAGCTTATGTGTTTCCACCGTTTCCTCTCCTTCCTCGCGTGATTGCTCGGATCAAACAGGAGAGCGCTTCAGTAATACTGATAGCGCCTGCGTGGCCACGCAGGACTTGGTATGCGGATCTAGTGGACATGTCCTCTCTGCCACCGTGGAAACTTCCTTTGAGACAGGACCTTCTCATTCAAGGACCTTTCCAACATCCAAATCTAAATTCTCTGCAGCTGACTGCTTGGAGATTGAACGCTTGATTTTATCTAAGCGGGGATTCTCTGATTCAGTCATCGATACTTTGATACAGGCTCGTAAGCCTGTCCCTAGAAAGATCTATCATAAGATATGGCGTACATATCTTTATTGGTGTGAATCCAAGAGTTACTCATGGAGTAAAGTCAGGATTCCCAGGATTCTGTCTTTTCTCCAAGAAGGTTTGGAGAAAGGGTTATCAGCAAGTTCCTTAAAGGGACAGATTTCTGCCTTATCAATTTTGCTTCACAAACGTTTGGCAGATGTGGCAGATGTTCAGGCTTTTTGTCAGGCTCTAACCAGAATTAAGCCTGTATTTAGATCGATTACTCCTCCCTGGAGTTTGAATTTAGTTCTTCGAGTTCTTCAAGGGGTTCCGTTTGAACCCATGCATTCCATAGATATTAAGTTGTTATCTTGGAAAGTTCTGTTTTTGGTTGCTATTTCTTCTGCTCGAAGAGTTTCTGAGCTTTCAGCTTTACAATGTGATTCGCCTTATCTCATATTACATTCTGATAAGGTGGTTTTGCGTATCAAACCTGGATTTCTTCCTAAGGTTGTTTCAAATAAGAATATTAATCAGGAAATTGTTGTTCCTTCCTTGTGTCCTAATCCTTCTTCTAAGAAGGAGCGTCTGTTACATAACCTGGACGTGGTCCGTGCCTTGAAACTTTACTTACAGGCGACTAAGGATTTACGTTAATCATCTTCCTTATTCATTGTGTATTCTGGAAAGCGTAGGGGTCAGAAAGCTACGGCTACTTCTCTTTCTTTTTGGCTATGGAGTATTATCCGCCTGGCTTATGAGACTGCTGGACAGCAGCCCTCTGAAAGAATTACAGCTCATTCTACTAGGGCTGTGGCTTCCACATGGGCCTTTAAAAACAATGCTTCTGTTGAACAGATTTGCAAGGCTGCGACTTGGTCGTCTCTTCATACTTTTTCTAAATTTTACAAATTTGATACTTTTGCTTCTTCTGAGGCTGTTTTTGGGAGACAGGTTCTTCAAGCAGCGGTGCCTTCCGTTTAGGTCTCTGTCTTGTCCCTCCCGTTTCATCCGTGTCCTGTAGCTTTGGTATTGTATCCCACAAGTAAGGATTAAGTCTGTGGACTCGTCGTATCTTGTAGAAGAAAAGGAAATTTATGCTTACCTGATAAATTGATTTCTTCTACGATACGACGAATCCACGGCCCTCCCTGTCATTTTCAGACAGATTATATTTTATTTTCTCAACTTCAGTCACCTCTGCACCTTCAGCTTTTCCTTTCTCTTCCTAAACCTTCGGTCGAATGACTGGGGGTGGAGGGAAGGGAGGAGCTATATATACAGCTCTGCTGTGGTGCTCTTTGCCACTTCCTGTTAGCAGGAGGTTAATATCCCACAAGTAAGGATGAAATCCGTGGACTCGTCGTATCGTAGAAGAAATCAATTTATCAGGTAAGCATAAATTTCCTTTTTAATAAAACAAAATGATTTGTGGTCTTCTCAGGTAGAGGATAGAAATCCCTAGCTGGGGAAGGTATGCGTGAATAGAAAGTGACACAGGCCTGTATTATAGATAAAAGGATACACCCTAGAGCTCTCAAGATTGTCTCCTTATTCTAAAAATATCTTAGATGGGGAACTTAAAGGTGGAATTCTGAACTGATCTCAATTAACTAAATGTACTAGACACAAAAAAAGTATAATCCTTCTTCCACAAGGATATGATATAAGCAAGGCACAGAAAGCAATAATCTTCTATGCAAAAATAACCTGACAATTACCTAGAGAACAAACTCATTTGAACAGAATGCACAAGTAGATATAACATTAAAGGGACAGTATACACTAATTTTCATATAACTGCATGTAATAGACACTACTATAAAGAATAAGATGCACAGATACTGATATAAAAATCCAGTATAAAACTGTTAAAAAACTTACTTAAAGGCTCTCAGTTTAGCTCTGTTGAAAAGGCAGCTGGAAAGCCCACTGCAAGTGTGAAATAAAACACTCCCCCCTCCCCCTTCTTTTGCATATGAAAAGACGCTTTACACAAACAGGAGCAAGCTGGAGAAGGTAGCTGACGGCAGGGATAGGCAAGGTGTCCGTACATGGACACTGGTGTCCGTGACTGGCCCTTGCAGTGTCCGCCGCCCATTTTGCTGTGGGGAGGGAGGAGTAAGACAGATGAATACTGGTCCTGACTCCTCCTTAACACATGCAGCGCCACTTTTCGCAGGGTTGTGGCCACTCCCACATGATGCCACTTAGTACCAGAAAATGACTCTGAGTGAGACAGAGAGAGAGGGAAGATTCAAGAATCAAGCTGCCACTGTGTCCCTGGAGCTTTATATGCAAAGGTAAAGCACTTTAACCAGCACCTGAGGTTTATTATAAGTAGTATTTAAATAGAAAGAAAAGATATAGTAAGGTTGTGATTCATAACCTTAGTATATCTTTTCTTTCTGATTAAATAATAGGAAAGGGGGGGGGACGCTTCCGGGCGGTTGCCAAGATGGCTGACTTATTTTGAAGCTGTGTAGACAAGCTGATAAAACCGTTATATATCAGCGGATTGGGCTTCCATCTGCTCTTAATTTTCACGTATAGTGTTTCAAGAGTCCCTTGCAATATGAGGAACTACATTGGAGACCCCTTTTTCCAGTTTTAAAGTACCGAAACGGTGAGCCTTTAACGGCGGAGTGAATATCTCTGTGGCCTACACATAACCCCCCCGGAGAACACCGGGTAGAGCAGCTATTTTAGCTGCAGGTTGATCTACTATCTTAGTCGTACCACTTGATAATCCTAGCAGTACATCATACCCTATACCGCTATCAGTTCTAACTGTTGGGCCAGCGTTGAAATAATACAGAGGAGATCATGACAAGCATCATGGCAGCAGTCGACAGATGGCAGGAAGCGGTGTTAAGATCGCTCGATGTTCACTTCTTGGAGCTAGAGCAAAAGCTGTGCGACCTCCTTCTAACCGAGCAGCAAACCCCAGAAAATCTGAAGAACACCCAGAGCGATCACCAGGCACAGACCCTAGGAGATGCCGACACTATTGTTCCACATCAGAACCAGGTGCTTACCTCGACAAGGGTCGTGGGCACTTACCCACGATAGCTCAGAGTGGAGAGATCATGCCCATAGCTGCCGGTCTTATTCCCCCAAAGCTTGGACGAGATTGACGATCCTCTAAGAGGCAAAAATGAGTGACAGTAGCGGGGACACGGAGAAGTTGCTCTCTGAGGGCCTTGCCGCTCCTCGTACTGAAACCTCCTGTAACCCAGAAAATAGCCATGCGGGAACCTAAAAAAGTAAGACAAACTCTTCTAATACCCTCTGTATCGCTTCCTAGGGGAATAACCCATGCTGACTCTGGGATCTTCATCATCATCCCCGGTATTCCACCTAGCGACTCCCTGGTATCACAACCAGCTAAGTGCTCCGATCGGCTGAAGTTACTTAAAAAGAAACATGTGGCTAAGATGGTGGATCCTAAAACGCTGTTACTGAATCAGCGTAAACACCAAGACGGCTGGCTAAGTATCTCCTGGAGATGGGTAGATCACACGCTGCTCAGAGGGAGCTCGCTGAGAGCAATACAGAGCCCATGTATGCTAGATAGACCTAGTAGCTATGAGGACACAGAAACAAAAAAGGACTTTTTCTCAGCCTGTTTCTCAGGCTCGCAAGCACTCTGCTGACTTTCATGACCCACGGATCATTATACACCCGGTGAACCTTCAGATGCTTTCCAATCGCTCTGGAGTGGGTTAGCAAGGTAACAAATTAGTCCCCCTGAGCTATATATTTAACAAAGATGGACATTTGAAGAAGATAATGTTTCTAGACTCTCAAATAGAACATCTTTCTTACTAAATGGGGACTAAACATTCGTTATAAAAATGATGCTTGTATATTGTTATCATATTGGTTTAACCCTAACGGTTTCTGTTTACTCTTCCCTGACTATATTACAGTAACATATGGGGAAAGAGGTGCTTTATTTACCATGTCATAATGCCGTGAGGTGTAGAATCAGACCTCTGAACTGCCGACCCCATGAAGACAGTCTCTGAGTATCCATTTTTGCTTTGTGGACCGTTAGTTATTACAGCACAATTAGTTTTGCTCACGAGTTGGACTTGTGCCATACCCTGAGGGCACTGAACATATTATACCTTGACCTTAAGCGAGGAAAGTGCTTTTATTATATACATGTAATACCTGTAACGGCAAGGCTGCTGCATTAATATCAGAGACTTGTGCCATATAAATGTTAATTTGCAGTCAGCGGCAACTGCCCTTCTAGATAATTAAGGTTTAGCCCTGTGGTCTACTACACTATGACTTCTAATGACTATTATTACAGTTAATCTGACTCCCACCCGGGTATAGGGCCCATACCTGGGCGAGAATATCTATTTATATAAGTAATATGGTTGTAATGCTATGGCTACTTCTTGTTTATAAACCGGTATAACCATCTCACACAGTTCAATGTTATAGACGCTCAATCTATCCATAGTGTCATCCAATAACGCATAGGTACTTATTTAGTATAGTGTCTCCTGAATTCTGGTATATAGGGTTGTTGGCTTCCGCAGTACTCTTCCATAATATTTATCCACCGACAGTATCTCCCCTCGCCCTTTCCCGCTCTGCATATGGGAGTGGGTCATATCCACTATCCCTTTCCCGTCTGTGTCCAGTGGGGACAAAACTCCCTGGGGGGAGATACTGCATAAGCCCTTTTGCCATATAGGTCCAGTGGTGATATTTTCCCATACCAACCTGATTTTAAGTTTCTGTTTTTCCATTGTTCCTTTCAGCCTTACTCTGTTAAACCCACCCCTGTTCCCTCCCCTCCTCTCGATAGTAGTTGTTTGCGCAAATGTTTTTCTCTAGATATGGAGGATTTGTGGCTGAACGTATTACATATGTTTCCAGAAGAAGGACATATTGTTTATTAACTAAATTTCAAGGTCCAAAAGTGACCGTTTGTAACATTAGAGCCCTTCTCTCTAGTTATTTAAATTACATAGGCCCATGAGTGGCCTGTTGATCACTTGGAGGTGCATTCATTTCTTATAAAAAATAGAAAATGAGGTTCCGCTAGTTATATTCAGTGTTTTGTACAATATTACTGTATTGCCTTCTAATTATATGTTGTTATGTACATAGTAATTCAATACTTTCTACCCAAATGTAAAAGCTAACCAAATATTATGGTATATGATGTATATATACTACTGAACTTTTGTTTATTGTCATGTATTTGCAGAACCTCAATAAAAATCCTAAAAAAAATAAATAAATAAATAAAGGAAAGGGAAAATATTTAGTGTGAATAAAATTAGTGGCTTGTCAAGAGACTGCTAGCAATATTGGGTGATAAGTTATGGAATAAATAAAGCCTGAGGGAAATACTGGATGTGTATCTTCTGCATCTGTATAATAACACCCAGCTCTATACAAAGACACAGAAGTGACACTGGCACATGTGTATAGCCAGACACGGGCTGGTTATAGGATCAGTGGTATCTGCATCAGTAAAATAAAATTCAGCACTATAAAATAATAGTTTTAATTGTAAATGTACCTTGGTGTCCTTCACTAAAGGTCTTTATTTTAGAAAATGTCCGCCACAGTCTTGGCTCGTGCCTATCCCTGGCTGACGGTATTCTCATAAAACTTTGGGGCTTGGTTAGGAGTCTGACAATCAGAGCAATGTTATTTAAAAATAAGCAAAACTATACATTTAAAAAAAAAAAAACTTTATGGGCTATATAATTAGATCATTTACAAAACATTTATGCAAAGAAAAAATGAGTGTTTAATATCCCTTTAAGCTGTATCTAACAATAGAGAGGTCAGAAGAATCTATAATGATAAGGGATGGACAATACACAATGTACAATATTATTTTAGAGCTGATATACATGTCTAATGGAGCATAAGCTAGACTGAGAGCTTTGGCTAAAAGCGACAGTAGTCCTGAGGCGATACCACCTCTCTTTTTTCTTTCTTTTTCCTCTTTTCCTCCTGTGTAAGCCCCTAAGTACTAGGAATAGCAGGGATTTCCCAAAACTTTTATAAGCTCTCCTAATGGAGAAGGGATAAAGTCTCTCAAAAATTCCTCTTTTATATAACAAAGATTGAATAGGTAAACATTAGGCCAGGGAGTAAATGCTTTGAAAAAGCGAATAAGTTGTAAAGGTTATAATCCCAGATATAATTAGTAGAGGTATATACTGGAGTTTTAGGGAGACTATTTCTTAGAATGAGGGGTGAGGAAACAAGTCCTGTCTAATCCTGGAAGTTTATTAAACAGGAGCCCTCTGTAAAAAGATTTATGTGATCAGGCGATATTCTTTCTTATATGGGAGATCCTTGTGTATACTCTGCTTCCTGATGCAGGCACAATAGAAGGTGACTTTATAGCTGTTATAACCTCTTTTTCAACATTAAAGTGGCAGACTGGATAGTCATTCAAGGGAAATAAGGCACAAGCAGGTTGTAGAATAGCGCTAATGTCGGAATGAAGTAGCATAGATTATTCTTGCGGTCTTGGAGATAAAGGTTGAAGCAGGGACCTTAGCCAGATGCGAGTATCTTATGGGGGTGTTGTTCCCCACCAACCCATAGAACACCAGGTCACTTGATGAGGTAGAAGCAGATTTAGCTGTGCCGGACTGGCAATGCTGACTCCCCAGCCACATGCGAGATCGGCGCGTCCTCCGCCCACCAGCAGCTCCGGTCTCAAGCAGTGCGGCTCACCACGAGCCTCCGATTCTATGTACCTCTGCTGTGTTCTTCTTTAGGGCTAGCTCTTTTCTTTAGCATGGGGCATTTGCTGGTTTAAAGCTCCTCCAGCGCTCAATAGATGACAGAAATCCAAACTTGTGCCTTCTCCCAGTATCGCTGTGCCCTGGCGTAAAGTTTAAAAAGACAAATGCGGCAAAACCGTAGCCGGGTTGGCTCAGAACGACTTCCAACTCAGACGGGCAGAGGCCTTGCAGAGTGCCACAGCAAACCCAAACAGGATCTTGGGTAAGTGGCAGAGAGTGGGGCGCGATATCCAGGTGTTTGGCTACAGCACTGACATGACAGTAGTCAGATCTCAGGGAATTGCGGTGGTGCTGTACCTAGATGACATCTTGGTTCAGGCGTCATCTTTTCAACTAGCAAAATCTCATACAGAGATGTTGTCTTTACTACGTTCCCACAGGTGGAAAGTGAAACTGGAAAAGATTTCCCTTTTTCCAGATACAAGGGTGTGTTTCATGAAGATGTCAGAAAATCCAAACTTCTTGCTTCGTGCCTTTCTCTCCAGTCTGCTATTAGTCCATCAGTAGCTCAATGCATGGAGGGGATTGGTCTGATGGTTGCTTCCATGGACATCATTCCTTTTGTTCTGTTCCATCTGAGACCTCTGCAACTATGCATGCTCAGTTAATGGAATGGAGACCATTCAGATCTAACGCAGAGGATCGATCTGGATCCCCTAACAAGAGACTCTCTCTTGTGGTGGATTTCACAGGACCATCTGTCTCAGGGCACATGCTTCCTGAGACCTTCCTGGGTGATTGTGACCATGGACGCCAGCCTGTTAGGCTGGGGAGCAGTTTGGGGCTCATTAAAGCTCAGGGTCTGTGGACTCGGGAGGAGTCTTCTCTTCCCATAAACATCTTAGAGTTGAGAGCAATCTTCAATGCCTTGACAGCTTGGCCTCATTTGTCCTTAGTCCGGTTTATCAGATTCCAGTCGAACAACATCACCTCTGTGGCTTACATCAACCACCAGGGAGGAACTCAGAGTTTATTAGCAATGAAGGAGGTGACTCGAATTCTTCAGTGGGCGGAAGCTCAGGATTATCTCCTATCTGCCATCCACATTCCAGGAGTGGACAACTGGGAGGCAGATTTTCTAAGCATACTGACCTTCCATCCCGGGGAGTGGGCTCTCCATCCGGAAGTATTCTCAAAGAAAGCTCAGGTGGGGGGTCCCGGAGTTAGATCTAATGGCGTCTCGCCAAAACGCCAAGCTTCTAAAGTATGGCTCAAGGTCAAGAGATCCTCAAGCCGTTCTGATAGACGCTCTGGTGGTTCCTTGGAACTTCAATCTAGCATACCTGTTTCCTCCGTTTGCTCTTCCACGAGTCATTGCTTATATCCATCAGGAGAGAGCGTCCGTGATTCTAATAGCTCCTTCATGGCCTTGCAGAATCTGGTTCGCGGATCTGGTGAAGATGTAATCTCTTCCACCTTGGCGTTTACCTCTAAGGAAGGACCTTCTACTTCAGGGTCCATTCCTTCATCCAAATCTAGATTCTCTGAAGCTGACTGATTGGAGATTGAACGCCTATTTTTGGCTAAGTGTGGCTCCTCTGAGACAGTCATTGATACCATGCTTCAGGCTCGTAAAGCCGTTACTCTCAAGATTTACCATAAGGTATGGCGCAAATACCCATATTGGTGTGAATCGAAGGGTTTCTCTTGGAGCAGGGTAAGGGTACACAGAATTTTGGCTTTTCTTCAGGAGGGCCTGGAGAAGGGCTTGTCAGTCAGTACTCTGAAGGGTCAGATTTCTGCACTGTCTGTTCTTTTGCATAAACGTCTGGCAGATCTGCCAGATCTCCAATCTTTTGTTCAGGCTCTGGTCAGAATTAGGCCTGTGTATAAACCTGCTGTTCCTCCTTGGAGCCTTAACCATGTTCTTAAAGTTTTGCAGCAGGCTCCGTTTGAGCTGATGCATTCTGTTGATATTAAATTATCTTGGAAGGTTTTATTTCTTCTTGCTATTTCTTTTGTTCGCAGAGTTTCTGAGCTTTTGGCTCTGCAGTGTGATTCCCCTTACCTTATTTTTCATGCGAATAAGGCGGTACTCCGTACTAAGCTGGGATTTCTTCCCAAGGTAGTGTCGGATCTCAATATTAATCAGGAAATTGTTGTTCCTTCTTTTTGTCCCAATCCTTCTTCCCAGAAGGAACGTCTTTTGCATAACCTAGATGTTGTGCGTGCTCTAAAATTTACCTGCAAGCAACTAAAGATTTTCGGTAATCTTCTGCCCTGTTTTTTGTTTTCTCTGGTAAGCGTAAGAAGGCCACTTCTACTACTCTTTCTCCCTGGTTGAGAAGTGTTATTCGGTTAGCTTATAAGACAGCTGGACAACAGCCTCCTGAGAGAATTACAGCTCATTCCACTAGGGCTGTCTCTTCTTCCTGTGCCTCTGTGGAGCAAATTTGCAAGGCGGCCACATGGTCCTCTTTGCATACCTTTTCCAAATTCTACAAATTTTATACTTTTGCCTCGGCTAAGGCTTCTTTTGGGAAAAAGTTCTTCAAGCGGTGGTGCCTTCTGTTTAGGTCCGCCTGTCTTTTTCTCCCTCCCTTTCATTCTGTGTCCTCTAGCTTGGGTATTGGTTCCCACTAGTAATTGGAATGAAATAGTAATCTCTCCATGCCTTAGGAAAGAAAACAAAATTTATGCTTACCTGATAAATTTATTTATTTCCGGGCATGGAGTGTCCACAACCTGCCCTTATTTAAATTAAAGACGGCAGTTTTTTGTATAAACCTCAGGCATCTCTCTATAAACTTGTGTTATCTTCTTTTTCCATTTCCTTCGGTCGAATGATGGGGTTATGGGTAGGGGAAGTGAACTTAACAGCTCTGCTGGGGTGCTCTTTGCCTCCTCCTGCTGGCCAGGAGTTGAATATCCCACTAGTAATTGGAATGAAATTGTGCACTCTCCATGCCTGGAAAGAAAGACATTTATCAGGTAAGCATACATTTTGTTTTTGTGTGAAAATTATGGATTACCAACCATGCACCTCCATTTCCTCATAGCATTCTAATGAAGGTACGTCACCACTCGTCAGATTCTTGGGCGGTGGCGGCCGCACGCACTAACAACAGCCATCAGATTGGTGGACATTCCAGCAACAATCTGATGGCTGTTAGTGGTCTGATAAGTTTGCTATTACCAGAGCATGGAGAGGACCAGTGAGGATTGGGCATGTACCAAGTGCAATGGATGGGGTAGTTCCTCATATATGTCCCAACTGTTTCGCTTCAGATCTAATGTCTGTCCAGTCCCGGACCCCCTGGTATTTACCCTATCTTCTCTTCTACTGTTCCATCCCAGTGCTAGTACCTGCTCCGCAGGTCAGAACCTCTCCCCGCTTCTGCACAGGGATCTGCCCCGTCAGGTATATGTATTTACATCACTCTGCTCCAGGTCACTCATTTACTAGACTTATTGCATTTGCACCGTTTCATTGCCCCACTCACTCTGCTGCCAGTATTAGTGATATATTTATCTCTTGTACGTTATACCTCATCCATTGCACTTGGTACATGCCCAATCCTCACTTGTCCTCTCCATGCTCCAGTAATAGCAAACTTATCAGACCACTAACAACAGCCATCAGATTGTTGTTGAAATGTCCAACAATCTGATGGCTGTTGTAAGTGCGTGTGGCCGCCACCGTCTAAGAATCTGATGAGTGGTGACATACCTTCATTAGAATGCTATGAGGAAGTGGAGCACATGCGCTGTGCTTATTTCTTATCAGACAGCTGACAAAACGTCACTTCTGTTCGCTAGTCTGATAAGTTCATTCTTCTGATAGAACAACCCCCTTATCTCAGGGTTATTTACAGACTTGTATTTTAGCTTATTAGTGCTGACTTGTGAATAACTTCACGGGAGTGAGCACAATGTTATTTATATGTCACACATGACGTAGCCCTGTTTTGCTGTGAAAAGCTAAAAAAATGTCCTGAGATAAGGGTGGTCTGCAGGGGCTTAGAAACAGGCAGACATTTAAAGGTTGTGCAAAGCTGGGGAATGGGTAGTAAAGACGTTATCTATATTTTTAAACAGTAAAAATATTGGTGTAGAGTGTCGCTTTAATCCCAACATCAGCAGTGTCTGGAAAATAGGCCCTGACATTTGGAAAACTGCTATGATCTTTGCACCCTGAACAGCCACACCTCTCCCCTGCTTGCACTTCTGCCACAGTCACTTGTTACTGTTTCCCAGGTTCTTTGACTCTTTGTAGCAGACTCTGTTCTATCTTCCCTCCAACTCTTATAAGGCTGCCTTAGAGGTAAAGTTCTGTTCATTCCTATGTGTTTTTCGGACAATCCATTGATTAAACCACTGCAGTGCTTTTGGTTTAGAGATGTGATTTGAACTATGAATTATTCATGTGGGTTAGGGTGAGCAGGATTTGGATCACTGTTGTGGGATGTTCTTGACAACCAAACTGCTAACTAACTACTGCGAGTGTGTTCAGCTTCATTACCTATGTATGTTACAGATAAACCAGTGCTGTGAGTATGGATTGCAGCAGTGTTTTAAAGGGACATTAAATGGTAACAACCACAGAACTTAATAAATAAGTACCTTGTTATTGTAAACATTTGTCCTCTGTGCTATCTTGGTCCTGCTCATCCATATGAAAATATCACAGGAATAGTACAGGCGGTGCATGCTCCAAGAAAAGTTATGCACACACACAAGCAAGTCTCCTTTTTACTGGTGACAGAGCTTACACAGTGCACCAGCAGTGCTTTATGACATTTGTTGTTTGCTCATGCACTGAAGAGAGCTAGTAATAATATGGTGCCACCCTGCAGAGGTTGCGGGTGGCTTAGCTGGAAAAATAAATACTAGATTTGTGATATAGTATTGCTTTACCTTTTATATTTATCACTCATATACTTGTTTTAATGTTACCTATTACATAAAACACATTTTTTCTGAGATTTGTATACAATTTAATGTACCCTTAACCCTTTTTTTGGTAATTAAGGGTTAAAGGGACAGTCATCTCCAAAATTGTTATTGTTTAAAAAGATAGATAATCCCTTTATTACCCATTCCCCAGTTTTGCATAACCAACACAGTTATATTAATCTACTTTTCAATTCTGTGATTACCTTGTATCTAAGCCTCATTTGACAGCCCCCTGATCACATAATTTTCTGTTGACTTGCATTTTAGCCAATTAATGCAGTGTCATCCACAATGTTATCTATATGGCACACATGAATTAGCAGTCTCTTGTTGTGAAAAGCTAATAAAAAAAGCATGTGATAAGAGACTGTCTGTAGTGGCTTAGAAACGGGTAGAAATTTAGAGGTTTAAATGTTATAAAGTATGTTAATATAACAATGTTGGTTGTGCAAAGCTGGGGAATGGGCAGTAAAGGCATTATCTATCTTTTTAAACAATAAAACTTGGTGTTGACTGTCCCTTTTAAATTATCATGCGGCCACTCCAAAATGACTCATTTCTGAATTTTTTGACTTCTTCCTTGATTTGAAGTAATTTGTCAACCCTGAAATACCACGTACAGAGACGGACAGTCATTTATATTTAATCTGATAAGGAGAAAAGCTCTGTGGTATTACTGTACCCTTAAGTCAATTCTATTCTGTTATTTAGTTCTAGTTCATTTAAAAGTTTCCTTTTTATTTGCATTGAAGGGATATATACGTATATATTATTTCAAATGATATCTTAAAAGCAATACTTACCTGTCCTTGCTTCATTTCAAGCTTAAAGCCAACCCAGAGCTGATATGGGAGTAATTCCTGGGAGTGGTCTTTTGGGGGGACTGGGCTTTTTGAGGGGGAGTGGAACTCTCCAAAGGCATTGGTTACTTTAGAGGTTTGAAATAAAAGGTCATAGTTTTCAGGTACGTTTTGCACATAATTATTTTTTTTTTAAATAAACCTTCATGCCACTTTAAGAATTATTAATCATAAGCTGAGATCCAACAGTACAGCATGTAGTGAAGAGAAAACAAGCTTCACAAAAAAGAGGCATTGATTCAAGGGAGAAAAGCATAATTCTGTTACTGTATAAATCCCTGGTAAGACCTTACCTTGAGTATGGAGTGCAGTCCAATCGCAAAAAAAGATATTGCAGAACTAGAAAAAGTTCAGAGAAGGGCCACAAAGCTAATAAGGGAAATGGATCATTTAAGCTATGAGGAGAAGCTACCCGAACTGGGTTGGTTTTCTCTAGAAAAAAGGCCCTTGAGAGGTGGCATGATTACTTTATATAAATATATTCAAGGCGCATATACAGAGATGGCAGAAGCTCTGTTTATTCCAAGAAAATTGTTTGTGACAAGGTCACAATTTAAGTTTGTGGGAAAGGAGATTTAATCTCCTGCAACGGAAACGTTTTTTCACTGTCGGCTAGATTACAAGTTGTGCGTTACGGTTTTAACGCTGAAAAAATGACAATGTCAGCATAAAAACAGTAATGCAGCCATTACGAGTTGTGTCGGTATAGCTATACCGCAAGCATTTTAGCCTGTAACGCAACGTCAATCCCGCACTCAAAAAAACATAATTTATGCTTACCTGATAAATTTATTTCTCTTGTGATGTATCGAGTCCACGGATTCATCCTTACTTGTGGGATATTCTCCTTCCCTACAGGAAGTGGCAGAGAGAGCACCCACAGTATAGCTGTCTATATAGCTCCCCCCTTAGCTCCACCCCCCAGTCATTCAACCGAAGGCTAGGAAGAAAAAGGAGAAACCATAGGGTGCAGTGGTGACTGAAAGTTTAAAAATAAAAATATATATGCCTGTCTTAAATAAACAGGGCGGGCCGTGGACTCAATACATCACAAGAGAAATAAATTTATCAGGTAAGCATAAATTATGTTTTCTCTTGTAAGATGTATCGAGTCCACAGATTCATCCTTACTTGTGGGATACCAATACCAAAGCTTTAGGACACGGATGAAGGGAGGGACAAGACAGGGACCTTAAACGGAAGGCACCACTGCTTGTAGAACCTTTCTCCCAAAAATAGCCTCCAAAGAAGCAAAAGTATCACATTTGGAAAATTTGGAAAAAGTATGAAGCGAAGACCAAGTCGCCGCCTTACAAATCTGTTCAACAGAAGCCTCATTTTTAAAAGCCCATGTGGAAGCCACAGCTCTAGTAGAATGAGCAGTAATTCTTTCAGGAGGCTGCTGTCCAGCAGTCTCATAGGTCAAACGGATGATGCTTTTCAGCCAAAAGGAAAGAGTGGTAGCCGTAGCCTTTTGGCCTCTCCGCTTACCAGAATAAACAACAAACAATGAAGATGTTTGACGGAAATCTTTGGTTTCTTGTAAGTAGAACTTTAAAGCACGAACCACATCAAGATTGTGCAACAGACGTTCCTTCTTTGATGAAGGATTAGGACACAGAGAAGGAACAACAATCTCTTGATATTCTTATTAGAAACAACCAGGTTTGGTACGCAAAACCACCTTATCTGCATGGAAAATAAGATAAGGGGAATCACACTGTAAAGCAGAAAGCTCAGATACTCTTCGAGCCGAAGAGATAGCAACTAAGAACAAAACTTTCCAAGATAGAAGCTTAATATCTATGGAATGCATAGGTTCAAACGGAACCCCTTGAAGAACTCTAAGGACTAAGTTTAGGCTCCAAGGCGGAGCAGCAGGCTTAAATACAGGCTTAATTCTGACCAAAGCCTGACTAAAAGTTTTAACGTCTGGGACATCTGCCAGACGTTTGTGTAGTAGAATAGACAAAGCAGATATTTGTCCTTTTAGAGAACTAGCTGATAATCCCTTCTCCAAACCCTCTTGGAGAAAAGACAATATTCTAGGAATCCTAATCTTACTCCACGAGTAACCTTTGGATTCACACCAATAAAGATATTTGCGCCAAATCTTATGATAGATCTTCCTGGTGACAGGCTTTCTAGCCTGAATCAGGGTATCAATGACCGACTCAGAGAACCCACGCTTTGATAGAACTAGGCGTTCAATCTCCAAGCAGTCAGACGCAGAGAAACTAGATTTGGATGTGAGAACGGACCTTGGATTAGAAGGTCCCGCCTCATTGGCAGGGTCCACGGTGGAACCGAGGACATGCCCACTAGGTCTGCATACCAAGTCCTGCGTGGCCACGCAGGTGCTATCAGAATCACCAAAGCTCTCTCCTGCTTGATTCTGGCAACCAGACGTGGAAGGAGAGGAAGTGGTGGAAATACGTAGGCCAGATTGAAGGACCATGGTACTGCTAGAGCATCTATCAGTACCGCCTTGGTATCCCGGGACCTGGACCCGTAACAAGGAAGTTTGGCATTCTGACGCGACGCCATCAGGTCTAATTCTGGTGTGCCCCATAGCTGAATCAGCTGAGCAAATACCTCCGGATGGAGTTCCCACTCCCCCGGATGAAAAGTCTGACGACTTAGAAAATCCGCCTCCCAGTTCTCTACTCCTGGAATGTGGATTGCTGAGAGATGGCAAGAGTGATCCTCTGCCCATCGGATTATTTTGGTTACTTCCATCATCGCTAGAGAACTCCTTGTTCCTCCCTGATGATTGATATGCTACAGTCGTGATGTTGTCCGACTGAAACCTGATTAATTTGGCTGCAGCAAGCTGAGGCCATGCCTGAAGCTCCTTGAATATCGCTCTCAGTTCTAGGATGTTTATCGGAAGAAGAGATTCCTCCCGAGACCATAAGCCCTGTGCTTTCAGGGATTTCCAGACTGCACCCCAGCCTAGCAGGCTGGCATCTGTCATTACAATGAGCCACTCTGGCCTGTGGAAGTACATTCCCTGAGACAGGTGGTCCTGAGACAACCACCAGAGAAGAGAATCTCTGGTCTCCTGGTCCAGATGCAGTTGAGGAGATAAATCTGCATAATCCCCATTCCACTGTTTGAGCATGCATAGTTGCAGTGGTCTGAGGTGTAGGCGGGCAAAAAGAACTATGTCCATTGCCGCTACCATGAGTACGATTACCTCCATACACTGAGCCACAGATGGCCGAGGAATGGAATGAAGAGTTCGGCAAGTGGTTAAGAGTTTTGATTTTCTGACTTCCGTCAGAAATATTTTCATTTCTACCGAATCTACCAGAAAGGAAACTCTTGTGAGAGGGAAGAGAGAACTCTTTTTTTATGTTTACCTTCCACCCGTGAGATCTCAGAAAAGCCAAAACAATGTCCGTATGAGACTTGGCTAGCTGAAAAGTCGACGCCTGAATTAAGATGTCGTCTAGATAAGGCGCCACTGCTATGCCCCGAGGTTGTAGAACCGCCAGAAGGGACCCTAGCACCTTTGTGAAAAATTCTTGGAGCCGTGGCTAACCCGAAGGAAAGAGCCACAAACTGGTAATGCCTGTTTAGAAAGGCAAATCTGAGAAATTCATGATGATCTCTGTGAATAGGGATGTGTAGATACGCATCCTTTAAGTCCACGGTAGTCATATATTGACCTTCCTGGATCAGAGGCAGAATAGTCCGAATGGTCTCCATCTTGAATGATGGAACCTTAAGGAACTTGTTTAGAATTTTGAGATCCAAGATTGGTCTGAAAGTTCCCTCTTTTTTGGGAACCACAAACAGGTTTGAGTAGAACCCTAGTCCCTGTTCCTCTTTTGGGCATGGTAAGCAAATATTCTACACAGCGTAAGAACGCCTCTCTTTGTCTGGTTTACAGACAATCGAGAAATATGAAATCTCCCCCGTGGAAGGGAGTCTTTGAATTTCAGAAGATATCCCTGGGACACAATTTCTAAAGCCCAGGGATCGTGAACATCTCTTGCCCAAGCCTGAGTGAAGAGAGTCTGCCCCCTACTAGATCCGGTCCCGGATCGGGGGCTACCCCTTCATGCTGTCTTAGAGGCAGCTGCAGGCTTCTTGGCCTGTTTACCCTTGTTCCAAGCCTGGTTAGGTCTCCAGACTGACTTGGATTGGGCAAGATTCCCCTCTTGCTTTGCAGCAGAGGAAGCCAAAACGGAACCACTCTTGAAATTCTGAAAGGAATGAAAATTACTTTGTTTGATCTTCATCTTATTTGATCTATCCTGAGGAAGGGCATGACCTTTCCCTCCAGTGATGTCTGAAATAATCTCTTTCAGTTCAGGCCCGAATAGGGTATTTCCTTTGAAAGGGATGTTCAAAAGTTTAGATTTGGATGACACATCAGCAGACCAGGACTTAAGCCATAACGCCCTGCGTGCTAAAATGGCAAAAATCTTTGCCGCTAATTTAGCCAGTTGAAAAGCGGCATCTGTAATAAAAGAATTAGCCAATTTAAGGGCATTGATTCTGTCCATAATCTCCTCTAATGGAGTCTCCATCTGAAGAGCCTCTTCTAGAGCCTTAAACCAGAAAGCAGCTGCAGTAGTTACAGGAACAATGCACGCAATAGGTTGAAGAGAAAAACCCTGATGAACAAAAATTTTCTTCAGGAGACCCTCTAATTTTTTATCCATAGGATCTTTGAAAGCACAACTGTCTTTGATAGGTATAGTTGTACGCTTAGACAGAGTAGAAATATCTCCCTCCACCTTAGGGACTGTCTGCCACGAGTCCCGCATGGTGTCAGATATGGGAAACATTTTCTTAAAAACAGGAGGGGGAGAGAACGGAATACCTGGTCTATCCCACTCCTTAGTAATAATATTCACAATCCTCTTAGGAACTGGAAAAACATCAGTGTAAACAGGAACCTCTAAGTATTTATCCATTTTTCACAATTTCTCTGGAACCACTATAGGGTCACAATCATCTAGAGTCGCTAATACCTCCCTGAGCTATAAGCGGAGGTGTTCAAGCTTAAATTTAAAGGCCGTCATATCAGAATCTGTCTGAGGAAGCGTCTTTCCTGAATCAGAAATTTCTCCCTCAGATAACAAATCCCTCACCCCTACTTCAGAGCATTGTGAGGGCATATCAGATACGGCTACTAAAGCGTCAGATGGCTCAGCATTTTTCCTAAACCCAGAGCTGTCCCGCTTTCCTTGTAAACCAGGCAGTTTAGATAAAACCTCTGTGAGGGTTGTATTCATAACTGTGGCCATGTCTTGTAAAGTAAAAGAATTTGACGCACTAGAGGTACTTGGCGTCACTTGTGCGGGCGTTACTGGTTGTGACACTTGGGGAGAGCTAGATGGCGAACCCTCATTTACTTCTGACTGAGAATCATCTATTGCTCTATTTTTAAGTGCTAATATATGTTTTTTATAGTTTATAGACATATCAGTACAATTTGGACACATTCTAAGAGGGGGTTCCACAATGGCTTCCAAACATATTAAACAAGGATTTTCCTTGGTGTCAGACATGTTAAACAGGCTAGTAATGTAACAAGCAAGCTTGGAAAACACTGTAATCAAAGTAAAAAACACTTAGAAATAAAACGGTACTGTGCCTTTAAGAAAAAAAAAGCTGCACCAGTTCTGCAAAACAGTGTAAAAAAGCAGTAAACTTAACGAAATTTTTACAGTAGCATTATAAAGGCTTAGTAACTTTGCACAGCTATGCAAATAAACAATTAACCCTTAAATGGCAAAAACCGATTGAAAAAACGTTAACCCCAGTAAAAAAGACTTTCAGCACCATGCCACAGCTCTGCTGTGGCTCCTACCTGCCCTTCAGAACGATTTGTGGGGGGAAAAACTTCTTTAACAACCCTCAAACACAGCAGAAACGACAGGAGAAGCAGTGATATGTCTCAGGGGAAAGGAAACTGCGCAACTGAGGCCCCTCCCACCTTACTCAATGTTTTGAGGCCTACCAGAGAAACACCAGAGTATCTCTTAATTAAACATGTGAGTTACAAAACTCAAAACCAAGCCACAATGACCCCTTTAGTCCCTTCAAAAAACATTATAAATGCATCAAAAAAAAGTTTTTCCTAACAGTGTCACCAGTAACTAATGAGCCCTTGCAAGCAAGCTGAAATTCCTGTTAAAGTATCTGAATACAGCTTACCCTTCCCTCATGGGGATATTGTCAGCCTTTTCTAGATTTAACACGGTCTGTCTAGAAAAATATAGACTGAACATACCTCATATGCAGCTTAGTCTGCAAACCGTTCTCCCAACTGAAGTTTTCCTATACTCTTCAGGCCTTGTGAGAACAGCAGTGGATCTTAGTTACAAAGTGTTAAGATCATCATCCCTCTTGCAGAAATCTTCATCCCTTTTCTGCCAGAGAGTAAATAGTACACACCGATACCATTTAAAATAATAAACTCTTGCTTGAGAAGTAAAAAACTACATTTTAGTCACCACATAGCTCTTTGCCCTTCCTAGCAGTTAAGCAGGCAGAGAGAATGACGGGGGGGGGTGGAGCTAAGGGGGGAGCTATATAGACAGCTCTGCTGTGGGTGCTCTCTCTGCCACTTCCTGTAGGGAAGGAGAATATCCCACAAGTAAGGATGAATCCATGGACTCGATACATCTAACAAGAGAAAATTACGTTTTTGCGTGGGATTTCCATAGCGCCGGTATTACAGGTTGTGCGGTGAGGCTAAAATGCGTTACAGCCTATACCAACACAATCCATACCCTAGATACATTTAAAAATTGTTTGGCTACATGTCTGGCTAGAAACAAAATTCATGGATATGATGGCTTGTATTAAATGGGTCACCTTTTAGTGGGATTACTTTAAGCTCAACTGGAGTTTTTATTTGTAAGTATATTAGATTTGTATAGGTTGAACTCAATGGACTTCGGTCTTTTTTCAAACTCATCTACTATGTTACAAAGTCAATAAAAGAAGCATTGTGAGTGCAAATAACTAAATCAACATTTGTACACAGAGGCAATATTTATGAAGTGTAGTTTTGTGACTGCAGTCATTGTCTTCCTGGAACATTATGTGAACACCATTTTAAAAGCACTTTTTTTTATTACGTTACAAAAAACAAAACTAATTCTTGAAATATTTATTTGCTTATGTTAACTACATCTTAATGTACATTGTACATTACTTTTTATATGAAATGATTATCTGATGAGAAGAAAATCCTCATTACAAATAAAGAACATGTGGTATAAATGCAACATTCTAAAAAAATAAATAAAACTGAATGCTTTGTGCACACAAGTAATAGTTAATACTAAAAATAATAATAAAGAGTAATTGTAGATTTGAAATGATTGTAATTACTAAAACTGAAACACAAGCTCTAAAATACATTTAAAAATAGGTTGAAAACAGATATGAATGTTGTTGTAATTTATCTCAGTAATTTAGAAATATGCAATGCAGTATAGTTCTTTAACATACTCCCTAATATCCGGTAAACTGCCTTTAAGCCTTAGCATGGAGGCTGGGGAAAGGTATAGAAGTCATAACATAAATTAGGAGACTAGTTTGCAACAGTTACAATTTTCTAAAGATAATTGTCATTAATAAATAACAGTACTTTCTTTGTATTTCTAATCAACAGGTGAATTTACAAAATCCAATAATCCTACTCATTGTCAGAGTGCAGATTCATCTTTCAATCTTCTTCAAAACCAAAGAAACCTCATGAAAAATGTATTTTATGAACGTGGGAAATGTTTTTCTGGGAATTCACATCTTATTAGACATCAAAAAATGAATTCAGGAAAGAAAGCATTTTCGTGTTCTGAATGTGGAAAACGGTTTACCCAGAAAGCAAATCTTAATAATCATCTGAAAATTCATACAGGAGAGAAAGAATTTTCATGTTCTGAATGTGGGAAATGTTTTACTGTAAAATCAAATCTTATTTCACACCAGAAAATTCATACAGGGGAAAAAGCATTTTCATGTTCTGAGTGTGGGAAATGTTTTAGTCGGAAACCACATCTTACTAGGCATCAAAAAATTCATACAGGAGAGAAAGGATTTTCATGTTCCCAATGTGGAAAATGTTTTGCTCTGAAAACAACTCTTCATACTCATTTGAAAATTCATGCAGGAGAGAGACAATATTCATGTTCTGAATGTGGAAAATGTTTTACCCTGAAATCATATCTTATTTCACATCAGAAAATTCATACAGGGGAGAAAGCATTTTCATGTTCTGACTGTGGGAAATGTTTTACTCGGAAACCACATCTTGTTAGGCATCAAAATATTCATACAGGAGAAAAGGAATTTTCATGTTCCAATTGCGGAAAATGTTTTGCTCTGAAAACAACTCTCAATACTCATTTGAAGACTCATACAGGAGAAAAAGCATTTTCATGTTCTGACTGTGGGAAATGTTTTACTCTGAAATCAAACCTTATTTCGCATCAGAAAGTTCATACAGGGGAAAAAGCATTTTCATGTTCTGACTGTGGGAAATGTTTTACTCGGAAAACACATCTTATTAGGCATCAGAACATTCATATAGGAGAAAAAGCATTTTGATGTTCTGACTTTGGAAAATGTTTTAACCATAAATCAAATCTTATTTCTCATCAAGAAAGTCATACAGGAGAAAAAAACATTTTTATGTCCTGAATTTTACCCTGAAAGGACATCTTGTTACTCATCAGAAAATTAATTTTACAGGAAATCTGGGAAATCAGGGCTTAACCTCATAAGTGCAGAGGGTGACACACAGTTTTCATCCACACAATTTCTAGCATTCTGATGATGACTACATATTGTCCTCTGGGGAGGGGGCATACTTTAGGAGCACCTCAAGAGGTTACAATATGGCACAATGTGTTTGTCATCCTTGGGTGATTTGATATAAAAAAAATTGAGTAGAGGTTCATGGAAGGGAGCTTCTATGTGCAGTTATATAAAAAAGATACCCAAAAGCACTTATTCATATGTTAATAAACCATGAAATGTAGGTACTGTTGAGTGTGTTATAGTCAGATGATCACTGAGGTGACAGCATTTCCCTAGCTGGAGTTTAAATTGACCAGATGTATAGGTGTACAGGAAGAGCCCCTATGTTAACATCAAAAAGTTTTTACTTTTAATTTCCAGTTCCTAAATTCTTTAGAAATTATTCTTTATTTCTCTTTATTTTAGAAAGGTTACCTAATACAATTATAGATCCTCAAACATTTGACTATAGAGTTGAGAACTAAAAATATCCCACACTGTAATGTTATAACCTTGTTTATTAAAATTGTAATCAAAATATGCATTTTTATACTGTTTGTTGTAGATGTCTCACATATGATAAATATATAAAATAATGGTAAAGTCTTAATCTGCTGGGCGTGTTGGAAAAAACAATGTTTAGTTTGTGTGGGGTTCTCATTGAAATATGCCTTCCAGTAGTGTTTAAATTTAAGCATCATCTAAACGCTCCAAAACAGCTCAGCCTTGGGGTGTAAAATTGTTCAGCAGCTAATGGGTGAAAGGGGCATTAAACACTTTTAAATTGTAATATAAAATATTTAGTTATGTGTATTAAATGTACTTGTATTACTCATTATTCCCCTTTTCCTATAATGTAACTCTAAAAAGTGTTGGCTTCCAAATGCCCATAAGTTTCTGTAAGTAATTGGAGCAGCGATGTTGAAACCTGTTTTTCTTATCTCATCTTTTCTGCTAAGGATAATTAAAGACGGATAAAAGGCTAGATTACGAGTAGCGCACTAACTTGAGCAAGCGAAGTAGTGCTCGTATTGCAGGTTTAAAGTAAAAAGTGTTTGCTCGAGCACAATTCAATTTAACGGGTATCAGGATAGTGCGACTTCAGAGCTCTGGTTAACTGTTACCTCTGACTAAAAAGTTGTACAAAACACATCAAAAGTACATATATAAGTACAGCTACACTCATAATAACACTGTCTAATAAAAATGATTTTTTTTTAAAAAGTCAAGTAACTGAAAAATCATATTTATTTGATATTTATATTAAAGTGTTTACCTGTGTATTTACTATAAATATTTCACATTCTAATGTCCTTCACATAGGGGAATATGTTCTCCACTTTTCGTGCTCCATTGAAGTCTATGGGGTTATGCATTAATATAGCTGCGATATTAAAGTTTGTGTGTTTGTTGGGTTGCAGGTGTAAAAAAAAGTATGTAAGGTAAGAATGCTTTCAAAAATATAAATGCCAATAGTTTATTTTTATTAATTAACAAATTGATAAGTGAGTTAACAGAAGAAAAATCTAAATCAAATAAATATTTGGTGTGACCACCCTTTGTCTTAAAACCAGCATAACATAATTTATGTAAGGAACTTACCTGATAAATTCATTTCTCTTGTTAAGTGTAGTCAGTCCACGGGTCATCCATTACTTATGGGATTATATCTCTTCCCCAACAGGAAGTTGCAAGAGGATCACCCAAGCAGAGCTGCTATATAGCTCCTCCCCTCACATGTCATATCCAGTCATTCTCTTGCAACCTAACTAAAGATAGGTCGTTGTGAGAGGTCTGTGATGTTTTTAAACTTAGTTTATTTCTTCAATCAAAAGTTTGTTATTTTAAATGGCACCGGAGTGTGCTGTTTGTTCTCAGGCAGCATTAGAAGAAGAATCTGCCTGCGTTTTTTATGATCTTAGCAGACGTAACTAAGATCCACTGGCTGTTCTCGCACATTCTGAGGGGTGAGGTAACTTCAGAAAGAGGGGAATAGCATGCAGGGCCCCCCTGCAAACGAGGTATGTGCAGTAAATTATTTTTCTAAGGAATGGAATTGACTGAGAAAATACTGCTAATACCAATGTAATGTAAGTTCAGCCTTAAATGCAGTGGTAGTGACTGGTATTAGGCTGATGAGTGTGTGTACACTGAAGTATTTTTCTAGGGAATGGAATTTCACTCAGAAAATACTGTTAATGCTGAAGTAATGTATGAGCCTTCACTGCAGTAAATGCGACTGGTAGCAGGCTTATTAATAACACTTCATAGCTTTTAAAATATATGTTCAAAACGTTTACTAGCATGTTAATCATTTTTTGTGAGGTACTTGGTGATAAAACTTATTGGGGCATGATTTTTACCACATGGGTATCTTTGTTTTCTGCATAGAAACAGTTTATGAGCTTTCCCACTGTTGTAATATGAGTGGGAGGGGCCTATTTTAGCGCTTTTTTGCGCAGTAAAATTTCAGTCACAATCTTCCTACTTCATCCTCCATGATCCAGGACGTCTCTAGAGAGCTCAGGGGTCTTCAAAATTCGTTTTGAGGGAGGTAATCAGTCACAGCAGACCTGTGACAGTGTGTTTGACTGTGATAAAAACGTTAATTATATAATTGTTATCCGTTTTTGGGTATTAAGGGGTTAATCATCCATTTGCAAGTGGGTGCAATGCTCTGCTAACTTAATACATTTACTGTGAAAATTTGGTTGCTAACTAATTTGGTTCATTGTTATTTCAACTGTGACAGCTTTTTGTGCTTCTTAAAGGCGCAGTAGCGTTTTTTATATTGCTTGTAAATTTATTTGAAAGTATTTTCCAAGCTTGCTAGTCTCATTGCTAGGCTGTTTAAACATGTCTGACACAGATGAATCTCTTTGTTCACTATGTTTAAAGGCCATTGTGGAGCCCAATAGAAATTTGTGTACTAATTGCATTGATGTTACTTTAAATAAAAGTCAATCTTTACATGTAAAGAAATTATCACCAGACAACGAGGGGGAAGTTATGCCGACTAACTCTCCTCACGTGTCAGTACCTTCGCCTCCCGCTCAGGAGGTGCGTGATATTGTGGCGCCAACAGGGAGGCCCATACAAATCACTTTGCAAGACATGGCTACTGTTATGACAGAAGTATTATCTAAATTGCCAGAATTAAGAGGCAAGCGCGATTGCTCTGGGTTAAGGACAGAGCGTGCTGATGATGGGAGAGCCATGTCTGATACTGCGTCACAATTTGCAGAACATGAGGACGGAGAGCTTCATTCTGTAGGTGACGGATCTGATCCAGGAAGATTTCTAATTTTAAATTTAAGCTTGAGAACCTCCGCATATTGCTAGGGGAGGTATTAGCGGCTCTGAATGATTGTAACACGGTTGCAATTCCAGAGAAATTATGTAGGCTGGATAAATACTATGCGGTACCGGTGTGTACTGACGTTTTTCCTATACCTAAGAGGCTTACAGAAATTATTAGCAAGGAGTGGGATAGACCCGGTGTGCCTTTTCCCCCCCCCTCCTATATTTAGAAAAATGTTTCCAATAGACGCCACCACACGGGACTTATGGCAGACGGTCCCTAAGGTGGAGGGAGCAGTTTCTACTTTGGCTAAGCGTACCACTATCCCGGTGGAGGATAGTTGTGCCTTTTCAGATCCAATGGATAAAAAATTAGAAGGTTACCTTAAGAAAATGTTTGTTCAACAAGGTTTTATCTTACAGCCCCTTGCATGCATTGCACCTGTCACTGCTGCGGCGGCATTCTGGTTTGAGTCTCTGGAAGAGGCCATTCGCACAGCTCCATTGGATGAAATTATGAACAAGCTTAAAGCACTTAAGCTAGCTAACGCATTTGTTTCTGATGCTGTCGTACATTTAACCAAACTTACGGCTAAGAACTCCGGATTCGCCATCCAAGCGCGCAGAGCGCTGTGGCTTAAATCCTGGTCAGCTGATGTGACTTCTAAATCTAAATTGCTTAATATTCCTTTCAAAGGGCAGACCTTATTCGGGCCCGGCTTGAAAGAAATTATCGCTGACATTACGGGAGGTAAGGGCCATGCTCTGCCTCAGGACAGGGCCAAATCAAAGGCCAAACAGTCTAATTTTCGTGCCTTTCGTAACCTCAAGGCAGGAGCAGCATCAACTTCCTCCGCTCCAAAACAGGAAGGAGCTGTTGCTCGTTACAGACAGGGCTGGAAAGCTAACCAGTCCTGGAACAAGGGCAAGCAGGCCAGAAAACCTGCTGCTGCCCCTAAGACAGCATGAAGAGAGGGCCCCCTATCCGGAAACGGATCTAGTGGGGGGCAGACTTTCTCTCTTTGCCCAGGCTTGGGCAAGAGATGTCCAGGATCCCTGGGCGTTGGAGATCATATCTCAGGGATATCTTCTGGACTTCAAAGCTTCTCCTCCACAAGGGAGATTTCATCTTTCAAGGTTATCAGCAAACCAAATAAAGAAAGAGGCGTTTCTACGCTGTGTACAAGACCTCTTACTAATGGGGGTGATCCACCCAGTTCCGCGGACGGAACAAGGGCAAGGATTCTATTCAAATCTATTTGTGGTTCCCAAGAAAGAGGGAACCTTCAGACTAATCTTAGACTTAAAGATCCTAAACAAATTCCTAAGAGTTCCATCATTCAAAATGGAAACTATTCGAACCATCCTACCCATGATCCAAGAGGGTCAGTACATGACCACAGTGGACTTAAAGGATGCCTACCTTCACATACCGATTCACAAGGATCATTACCGGTACTTAAGATTTGCCTTCCTAGACAGGCATTACCAGTTTGTAGCTCTTCCCTTCGGGTTAGCTACGGCCCCAAGAATCTTTACAAAGGTTCTGGGCTCACTTCTAGCGGTACTAAGACCGCGAGGCATAGCGGTGGCTCCGTACCTAGACGACATTCTGATACAAGCGTCAAGTTTTCAAACTGCCAAGTCTCATACAGAGATAGTTCTGGCATTTCTGAGGTCACATGGGTGGAAGGTGAACGTGGAAAAGAGTTCTCTATTGCCACTTACAAGGGTTCCCTTCCTAGGGACTCTAATAGATTCTGTAGAGATGAGAATTTACCTGACGGAGGCCAGGTTATCAAAACTTCTAAATGCTTGCCGTGCCCTTCATTCCATTCCACACCCGTCAGTAGCTCAGTGCATGGAGGTAATCGGCTTAATGGTAGCGGCAATGGACATAGTACCATTTGCGTGCCTGCATCTCAGACCGCTGCAATTGTGCATGCTAAGTCAGTGGAATGGGGATTACTCAGATTTATCCCCTCTGCTAAATCTGGATCAAGAGACCAGAGATTCTCTTCTATGGTGGCTTTCTCGGCCCCATTTGTCCAAAGGGATGACCTTTCGCAGGCCAGATTGGACGATTGTAACAACAGACGCCAGCCTTCTAGGTTGGGGCGCAGTCTGGAATTCCCTGAAGGCTCAGGGATCATGGACTCAGGAGGAGAAACTCCTCCCAATAAATATTCTGGAGTTAAGAGCAATATTCAATGCTCTTCTAGCTTGGCCTCAGTTAGCAACTCTGAGGTTCATCAGATTTCAGTCGGACAACATCATGACTGTGGCTTACATCAACCATCAAGGGGGAACCAAGAGTTCCCTAGCAATGTTGGAAGTCTCAAAGATAATTCGCTGGGCAGAGTCTCACTCTTGCCACCTGTCAGCGATCTACATCCCAGGCGTGGAGAACTGGGAGGCGGATTTTCTAAGTCGCCAGACTTTTCATCCGGGGGAGTGGGAACTTCATCCAGAGGTCTTCGCTCAACTGATTCATCGTTGGGGCAAACCAGATCTGGATCTCATGGCGTCTCGCCAAGACGCCAAGCTTCCTTGTTACGGATCCAGGTCCAGGGACCCGGGAGCGGTGCTGATAGATGCTCTGACAGCACATTGGGTCTTCAACATGGCTTATGTGTTTCCACCATTTCCGATGCTTCCTCGATTGATTGCCAAGATCAAACAGGAGAGAGCATCGGTGATTCTGATAGCGCCTGCGTGGCCACGCAGGACCTGGTATGCAGACCTAGTGGACATGTCGTCCTGTCCACCATGGTCTCTGCCTCTGAGGGAGGACCTTCTAATTCAGGGTCCTTTCAACCATCCAAATCTAATTTCTCTGAGGCTGACTGCATTGAGATTGAACGCTTGATTTTATCAAAGCGTGGCTTCTCTGAGTCGGTTATTGATACCTTAATACAGGCTAGGAAACCTGTTACCAGAAGAATTTACCATAAGATATGGCGTAAATATTTACATTGGTGCGAATCCAAGAGTTACTCATGGAGTAAGGTTAGGATTCCTAGGATATTGTCTTTTCTACAAGAGGGTTTAGAAAAGGGCTTATCTGCTAGTTCGTTAAAGGGACAGATTTCTGCTCTGTCTATTCTTCTGCACAAACGTCTGGCAGAAGTTCCAGACGTTCAGGCTTTTTGTCAGGCTTTGGCTAGGATTAAGCCTGTGTTTAAGACTGTTGCTCCGCCGTGGAGCCTAAACTTAGTTCTTAACGTTTTGCAAGGTGTTCCATTTGAACCCCTTCATTCCATTGATATCAAGCTGTTATCTTGGAAAGTTCTGTTTTTGATGGCTATTTCCTCGGCTCGAAGAGTCTCTGAGTTATCTGCCTTACATTGTGATTCTCCTTATCTGATTTTTCATTCAGACAAGGTAGTTCTGCGTACTAAAACTGGGTTCTTACCTAAGGTAGTTTCTAACAGGAATATCAATCAAGAAATTGTTGTTCCATCATTGTGTCCTAACCCTTCTTCAAAGAAGGAACGACTTTTGCATAATCTGGACGTAGTCCGTGCCCTGAAGTTCTATTTGCAGGCAACTAAGGATTTTCGTCAAACTTCTTCCCTGTTTGTCGTTTACTCTGGACAGAGGAGAGGTCAAAAAGCTTCGGCTACCTCTCTCTCTTTTTGGCTTTGTAGCATAATACGTTTAGCCTATGAGACTGCTGGACAGCAGCCTCCTGAAAGGATTACAGCTCATTCTACTAGAGCTGTGGCTTCCACCTGGGCCTTTAAAAATGAGGCCTCTGTTGAACAGATTTGCAAGGCTGCAACTTGGTCTTCACTTCACGCTTTTTCAAAATTTTACAAATTTGACACTTTTGCTTCTTCAGAGGCTGTTTTTGGGAGAAAGGTTCTACAGGCAGTGGTTCCTTCCGTTTAAAGTTCCTGCCTTGTCCCTCCCATCATCCGTGTACTTTTAGCTTTGGTATTGGTATCCCATAAGTAATGGATGACCCGTGGACTGACTACACTTAACAAGAGAAAACATAATTTATGCTTACCTGATAAATTTATTTCTCTTGTAGTGTAGTCAGTCCACGGCCCGCCCTGTCTTTTACGGCAGTTCTAAATTTTTAATTAAACTCCAGTCATCACTGCACCCTATGGTTTCTCCTTTCTCGTCTTGTTTCGGTCGAATGACTGGATATGACATGTGAGGGGAGGAGCTATATAGCAGCTCTGCTTGGGTGATCCTCTTGCAACTTCCTGTTGGGGAAGGGATATAATCCCATAAGTAATGGATGACCCGTGGACTGACTACACTACAAGAGAAATACATTTATCAGGTAAGCATAAATTATGTTTTCTTTCATATTGGCAAGAGTCCATGAGCTAGTGACGTATGGGATATACATTCCTACCAGGAGGGGCAAAGTTTCCCAAACCTCAAAATGCCTATAAATACACACCCCACCACACCCACAATTCAGTTTAACGAATAGCCAAGAAGTGGGGTGATAAGAAAGGAGCGAAAGCATCAACAAGGAATTGGAATAATTGTGCTTTATACAAAAAAATCATAACCACCACAAAAAGGGTGGGCCTCATGGACACTTGCCAATATGAAAGAAATGAATTTATCAGGTAAGTTCCTTACATAAATTATGTTTTCTTTCATGTAATTGGCAAGAGTCCATGAGCTAGTGACGTATGGGATAGCAAATACCCAAGATGTGGAACTCCACGCAAGAGTCACTAGAGAGGGAGGGATAAAATAAAGACAGCCAATTCCGCTGAAAAAAGAATCCACAACCCAAATCAAAAAGTTTTAATCTTTATAATGAAAAAAACTGAAATTATAAGCAGAAGAATCAAACTGAAACAGCTGCCTGAAGAACTTTTCTACCAAAAACTGCTTCTGAAGAAGAAAAAACATCAAAATGGTAGAATTTAGTAAAAGTATGCAAAGAAGACCAAGTTGCTGCTTTGCAAATCTGATAAACAGAAGCTTCATTCTTAAAAGCCCAGGAAGTAGAAACTGACCTAGTAGAATGAGCCGTAATCTTCTGAGGCGGGGATCTACCCGACTCCAAATAAGCATGATGAATCAAAAGCTTTAACAAAGACGCCAAAGAAATGGCAGAAGCCTTCTGACCTTTCCTAGAACCAGAAAAGATAACAAATAGACTAGAAGTCTTTCTGAAATCTGTAGTAGCTTCAACATAATATTTCAGAGCTCTAACCACGTCCAAAGAATGTAAAGATCTTTCCAAAGAATTCTTAGGATTAGGACAAAACGAAGGGACAACAATTTCTCTACTAATGTTGTTGGAATTCACAACTTTAGGTAAAAATTTAAAAGAAGTCCGCAAAACCGCCTTATCCTGATGAAAAATCAGAAAAGGAGACTCACAAGAAAGAGCAGATAATTCAGAAACTCTTCTAACTGAAGAGATGGCCAAAAGAAACAATACTTTCCAGAAAGTAATTTAATGTCCAGAGAATGCATAGGCTCAAACGGAGGAGCCTGTAAAGCCCTCAAAACCAAATTAAGACTCCAAGGAGGAGAAATTGGCTTAATGACAGGCTTGATACGAACCAAAGCCTGTACAAACAATACATTTTAGGAAGATTAGCAATTTTTCTGTGAAACGGAACAGAAAGAGCAGAGATTTGTCCTTTCAAGGAACTTGCAGACAAACCCTTATCCAAACCATCCTGAAGAAACTGTAAAAGTCTAGGAATTCTAAAAGAATGCCAAGAGAATTTATGAGAAGAGCACCATGAAATGTAAGTCTTCCAATCTCGATAAAAAAAATCTTTCTAGATACAGATTTACGAGCCTGCAACATAGTAATAATCACTGAGTCAGAGAAACCTCTATGACTAAGCGTTCAATTTCCATACCATCAAATTTAATAATTTGAGAACCTGACGGAAAAAACGAACCTTGAGATATAAGGTCTGACCTTAATGGAAGTGGCCAAGGTTGGCAACTGGACATCCGAACAAGATCCACATACCAAAACCTGAGCGGCCATGCTGGAGCCACCAGCAGCACAAACGATTGCTCCATGATGATTTTGAAAATCACTCTTAAAAGAAGAACTAGAGGCGGAAAAAATATAGGCAGGTTGATAACTCCAAGGAAGTGTCAATGCATACACTGCTTCCAGTGATGTGCAGTCACTAGAGGCAGGTGAGGCAGTGCTTCACCTCTCATATGGGCAAAAATATATATTTTTTTATTGGCTTTAAAAAAAAAATTGTAATTTTTTTTCCCCAGCATTTTTTTTTCACAACTAGATGTTGTGCAATGGAGAGGCACAAGCAGGTCTGCCCACCATTACACAACATGCTGCGCCACCTACTGGATGCAAGTGGTTAAGATCATTGCATGGCCCATTAACTGCTTATTTGAGGCAGTCCTATTTGGGCTGAACCAATCCAGCGAGAGGCATTAGTAAGTGGAACATAGGGTTGGGGCTGGATGTTAAATCATATAAAACAAAACAAAAACGGAAAAAAACAACTTTCATATATTTTGTTGCTGTCCTGTGAACCTGCTAGCTTTGCTAAAGTGAAAAAGAGAGTTCTGTTCTTCCCCTCTAAGTGCAGTGGAATGTGCCACTGTCACTTCCTGAATCCTTATACAGAGCAGGAAGAGAGAGCAGTGTTTCAGCCACATCTTATTAAAGTAAGATTTTACTGAAAGGGATTCTGTTAGTGAAAATGATAATTTAATGAATGTGGTTTAGTGTTTTTTTACTCTTTTACAGCAGGGTCGTTTTTGTATTTTGTTAACTCAAAATTTACACCCACTACCTTAGCAGCTTGCCTCTGTACTTCACACTAAATTATAGACTCATTTTCTGAACTCTCTGTAGCTCTGCTGTTTTATTACTTTAAAATGCAGTGGTCCCTCTCCCCCCCCTTGTGTGTGTGTGTCTCTCTATCTATCCATCTCTCTCCTATGTGTTGTTCTCCCCCATGGTCTCTTTCTCTCTCTGACTCTCTTCCTCCCCCTCTGACTCTCATCCCTTATGTGTCTCTCTAACCCTTTCTATGTGATTGTCTCTCTCTCTCTCTAACCCTCTGTGTGTGATTGTGTCTCTTTCTCTCTCTAACCTTCTGTGTATGATTGTCTCTCTCTCTCTTTCTCTAACACTCTGTGTGTGATTGTGTCTCTCTCTTTCTCTCTCACCCTCTGTGTGTGATTGTGTCTCTCTTTCTCTCTCTCACCCTCTGTGTGTGATTGTGTCTCTCTCTTTCTCACTCACCCTCTGTGTGTGATTGTGTCTCTCTCTCTCTTTCTCTCTCTCTAACCCTCTGTGTGTGATTGTGTCTCTCTTTCTCTCTCACCCTCTGTGTGTGATTGTCTCTCTCTCTCTCTTTCTCTAACCCTCTGTGTGTGATTGTGTCTCTCTCTTTCTCTCTCACCCTCTGTGTGTGATTGTGTCTCTCTCTCTCTAACCCTCTGTGTATGATTGTGTCTCTCTTTCTCTCTCTCTAACCCTCTGTGTGTGATTGTCTCTCTCTTTCTCTCTCTCTCTAACCCTGTGTGTGTGATAGTGTTTCTTTCTCTCTCTCTCTCTCTAACCCTCTGTGTATGATTGTCTCTCTCTCTCTTTCTCTCTAACCCTCTGTGTGAGATTGTGTGTCTCTCTCTCTTTCTCTCTCTCTCTCTAACCCTCTGTGTATGATTGTGTCTCTCTCTATTTCTCTCTCTCTCTAACCCTCTGTGTGTGATTGTGTCTCTCTTAATCTCTCTCTAACCCTCTGTGTGTGATGGTGTCTCTCTTTCTCTAACCCTCTGTATGTGATTGTGTCTCTCTTTCTCTCTAACCCTCTGTGTGTGATTGTGTCTCTCACTATTTCTCTCTCTCTAACCCTCTGTGTGTGATTGTGTCTCTCTCTCTTTCTCTCTCTCTCTAACCCTCTATGTGTGATTGTGTGTCTCTCTCTCTAACCCTCTGTGTGTGATTGTGTGTCTCTCTCTCTAACCCTCTGTGTGTGATTGTGTCTCTCTCTCTCTCTAACCCTCTGTGTGTGATTGTGTCTCTCTCTCTCTTTCTCTCTAACCCTCTGTGTCTCTCTCCCCCCGTCTCTCTCTCCCTTTCCCCCGAGTGCTTTTCTGTGTTTCTGTCTACCTTTTATTTATTTAATTAATGAATTGGTAGTGCCATCTGATGGTGTGGCTTTATTTAAAGGGGTGGGGTCAAGCGCCCCACCATCTTTTAATTTCACCAGCCGCCACTGCATCAAGACATTTTTATATTTACTGAATAATGAAAGAATCTATAAGCATAATTTGCAGCATTAAAGTAAAAAGTATGTTTTAAACATATTTTAATGGGCATGGATTTCTAGATCTCATAATCAGAGCAAGCATTGTGTTATCTGGCAAGAGTTTCTGTTACAATCCTTTTAGACTAAAATCAGATGTTTACTAAGTTGACCAGTTTTCCAAGACACCATTTAAAGGGACATGAAACCCATATGAAACCCATATGCAAATTTAAATAACTTTCCAATTTACATCTAATATCTAATTTTCTTCATTCTTTTGATATCCTTTGTTGAAAATCATATCTAAATATGCTCAGTAGCTGCTGATTGGTGGCTGCACATAGATACCTCATGTGATTGGCTCACCCATGTGCATTGCTATTTCTTCAACAAAGGATATCTAAAGAATGAAGGCGTATCCTAGCCACTGCCTCACCAGCCTCTGACGTCACTGCACGTCACTGACTGCTTTCGCCTGAGGATCCCTGGACCTGGATAGGTACCTGGGAAGTTTCTTGTTTAGATGAGATGCCATCAGATCTAATTCTGGAAGCCCCCACATCTGAACAATTTTAAAAAACACATACTGGGTGAAAAGACCATTCTCCCGGATGTAAAGCTTGATGACAGAGATAATCCGCTTCCCAATTGTCTATACCTGGGATATGGACCGCAGAAATTAGACAGGAGCTGGATTTTGCCCAATCAAGTATCCGAGATACTTCTTTCACAGCCTGAGGACTGAGAGTCCCACCCTGATGATTGACATACGCCACAGTTGTGACATTGTCTAAAAACCAATAAACGTCTCTCTCTTCAAAAAGAAGCCAAAACTGAAGAACTCTGAGAATCGCACAGAGTTCCAAAATATTGAATGGTAATCTCGCCTCTTGAGATTTCCAAACCCCTTGTGCTGACAGAGATCCCCAGACAGCTTCCCAACCTAAAGGACTTGCATCTGTTGTGATCATGGTCCAGGTTGCATGAACCGAAGAGACCCGTAGAACTATACAATGGTGATCTAACCACCAAGTCAGAGATAGTTGAATATTGGGATTCATGGATATTAAATGTGATATCCTAGAATAATCCCTGCACCATTAATTCAACATTAAAAACTGGAAAGGTTTCATATGAAAATGAGCAAAGGGAATCGAATCCAATCCTGCAGTAATGAGACCTAAAACTTCCATGCATATAGCTACTGAAGGAAATAATAGAGACTGAAGGTTCCGACAAGCTGAACCCAATATAATTGTCTCTTGTCTGTTAGAGACAAAGACGTTGACACAATCTATCTGGAAACCTAAAAAAGGTGACCCTTGTCTGAAGAATCAAGGAGCTTTTGATAAAAAGATCCTCCAACCATGTCTTTGAAGAAACAACAGAAGTTGAATTGTATGAGATTCTGCAGAATGAAAAGACTGAGCAAGTACCACGAGATCGTCCAAATAAGGAAACACTGAGAACCTTGAAAAGATTCTTAGAGCTGTCGCTAGGCCAGAAGGAAAAGCAACAAATTGGTAATGCTTGTCTAAAAAAGAGAATCTCAGAAAATGAAAATAATCTGAATGAAAACTGAATCCTGTAAGTCTATTGTAGGCAAATAATGCCCTTGCTGAACAAAAGGCAGAATAGACCTTATAATCACCTTTCTGAAAGATGGTACTCTAACATGACAATTCAAAAGTTTTTCTTTCTTTGGGACAATGAATAGATCTGAATAAAACCCCAGACCCCGTTCCTGAAACGGAACTAGTATGAATAGCCAAGATAACTCCAGGTCTGAAACACACTTCAGGAAAGTCTGAGCCTTTACTGGAATAGCTAGAATATGTGAGAGAGAAAAAGACTTCTCACAGGCGGTCTTACTCTGAATCCTATTCTGTACCCCAATCTAAGAAGTTTGGACCGAATTGAACCAAACAACTTTAGAAAAATCTTAACCTGCCCCCTACCAGCTAAGCTGGAATAAGGGCCGCACCTTCATGTGAATTTGGGGGCTGACTTTGATCTTTTAAATGGTTTGAATTCATTCCATTTTGAAGAAAACTTCCAATTAAAAACATGTTACTTGGGGAAGAATTAGGATTCTGTTCCTTATTAAGAACAAAAACTAATATAAGCTTAAGATTTACTCTTAGAACTTAATCTTGAAGCAAAAAAACTCCCTTCCACAGAGTAACAGTTGAAAGTATTGAATCCAATAGTGAACCAAATAAATTATTACCTTGGAAAAATAAAAATCTGGATTTTTAGAAATCAAATTAGCATTCCAAGATTTAAGTCACAAAGTTCTTCTAGCTAAAATAGCTAAAGACATAGATTTAACCTCAATTGTGAAAATATTAAAAAAAAAATGACATCACAAATTAAATTATTAGCATGTTGAATCAACTTAACAATGCTAAACAAATCATAATCCGATACTTGTTGCGCTAAAGTATCCAACCAAAAAGTTGAAGCAGTTGCAACATCAGCCAAATAAATTGCAGGCCTAAGAAAAGGACCTGAAAATAAAATAATTTTCCTTAGATAAGATACAAGTTTCCCATCTGAAGGAACTTAAAAATAAATACTATTTTCCATAGGAATAGTAGTAGTTTTAGCAAGAGTAGAGATAGCCCCATTAACTTTGGGGATCTTTCCCCAAAACTCCAAACTAACTGCTGGCAAAGGATACAATTTAAAAACCTTAAAGAAAGAATAAAAGAAGTACCAGGCCTATTCCATTCCCTAGTATCAGGAACTGGAAAAAACCTCTGAAGAAACCACAGGAGGTTAATAAGCAGAATTTAAATGTTAGCTAGTCTTAAAATCAAAAGGACTAGTCTCCTCAATATCCAATATAATCAACACCTTTTCAACAAAGAATGAATGTACTCTATTTAAAAGTAAAAAAGTAGATTTGTTAGTGCCAATATCTGATGAAGGATATTCTGAATCAGATAAATCCTCATCAGAGAAGGATAATTCAGTATGTTGTCGGTCATTTGAAAAGTCATCAACTAAATGAGAAGTTTAAAAAAATACCTTTACATTTTATTAGAAGGCGGGATGGCAGACAAAGCCTTTAGAATAGAATCAGAAAAATAATCCTATAAATCAAATTCTTAGGTATATCTTGTACATTAGATGTTAAAAGAATAGCAATAGATAATGCATTAATACTGATGGACTCTGCATGTAAAAATTTATCATGATAACTTATTACAAACCATAGCTAAAGATAAAAATTCATAACATTAAAATAAATGAACTTAGCTTTGGTAGGACTGATATCAGTCATCAGGAATCCAACAGTGTTTTCTGATCCAGGAACAGTTTTTGAGATATCTTGCAAATGTAAGAGAAAAAACAACATATAAAGCAAAATATCAATTTCCTTAAATGACAGTTTCAGGAATGGGGAAAAAATGCAAACAAAATAAACCTCTGAAAACCAGAAGCAGAATGAAAAAAAAGACTTAAATAATGTCAGAAATCTGGCGCTGAGTATGACGCCCACAAGTGACAAAATATTTTTTTGGCGCCAAGAACGTCTGCAACAAAGACTCGCCATTTCCGGCGCCAACAAAGACGCCGGAAATGAAGAAAATACGTCAACAAACATAATTCTCGCGCCAAAAGTCTCGCGCCAAGAATGATGCAATAAATTATAGCATTTTGCGCACCCGCGAGCCTAACAGCCCGCAATTTAGAAAGAATGCCAATTTGAAAATTGAAGGTAAGAATTTTTTTTTTTTTTTTAATATGCATTTCCCAAAATGAAACTGACAGTCTGCAAAAAGGAAATATACTGATAAACCTGAATCATGGCAAATATAAGTACAAACATTATATTTAGAACTTTACAAATAAAGTGCCAAACCATAGCTGAGAGTGTCTAAATAAAGGAAAACCTACTTACCAAAAGACACTCATCTACATAAAGTAGATAGCCAAACCAGTACTGAAACGAGAATCAGCAGAGGTAATGGTATATAAGAGTATATCGTCGATCTGAAAAGGGAGGTAGGAGATGAATCTCTACGACCGATAACAGAGAACCTATGAAATAGATCCCCGTTAGGATGACCATTGCATTCAATAGGTAATACTCCCTTCACATCCCTCTGTCATTCACTGCACTCTGAGAGGAACCGGGCTTCAGCATGCTGAGAAGCGCATATCAACGTAGAAATCTAGCACAAACTTACTTCACCACCTCCATAGGAGGCAAAGTTTGTAAAACTGAATTGTGGGTGTGGTGGGGGGGTGTATTTATAGGCATTTTGAGGTTTGGGAAACTTTGCCCCTCCTGGTAGGAATGTATATCCCATACGTCACTAGCTCATGGACTCTTGCCAATTACATGAAAGAAAAATTATTTTAGGTAAACTTGTGCAAAGTCAGGGGATTTTGTATTTATATTCAGGTGCATGATTAAAAAATTATACCAAACAGGTGCTAATGATCATCCATTATGCAGGTTGAAACACAATCATTAACTGAAACAGAAAAAGCTGTGTAGGATGAATAAAACTGGGTGTGGAACAGCCAAACTATGCTAATAAGGTGAGGTTGGTGAAAATAGTTTAATGTCAAAAGTCATATACCATGGCAAGTCTGAGCATAGCAACAAGACACAAGGTAGTTATACTACATCAGCAAAGTCTCTTCCAGGCATAAATTTAAAGGCAGACAGAGGTTGCAAGATGTGCTGTCCAAGCTCTTCTGAACATGCACAACGAAATAAGCCGTAGACACAGTAGTCATCCAAGGAAATTTAGTGTAGCAGATGAAAGACACATAATTCTCTTCACAATCATATATTCTGAAGTGCCATCAGAATTGGCAGAATCCAATTGAACCCTGGTAAACCCATCTACTGTCTGAAGAAGTCTGGTCAGAAGTGGTCTTCATGTAAGACTTGTGGCCAAAAAGCCATACTTCCAACTTGGAAACAAGGACAAGCAACTATGCATGAAAACACAAGAACTAGGTGTAGAAAAATGTCAGCAGGTGCTCTGGACTTATGAGTCAAAACTTGAAATATTTGGCTGAAGGAGAAGGCTGTTCGTTTGCCAAAGATTGGTACAAGAAACAGTGAAGCATGGTTAAGGTATCTTACAAGTTTGGGGCTGCATTTCTGCAAATGGAGTTGGTGATTTGGTCAGAATTCATAATCTCAATGCTGGGAAGTACGGGTAGACACTTATCCATCATGCAACAGCATCAGGGGGCATCTGATTGGCCCTAATTTTTTTATGCAGCATGACAGGGACCCCAAACATACAGGCAGTGCCATTAAGAACTATCTTCATCGTAAAGAGGAACAAGAAGTCCTGGAAGTGATGGTATGTCCCCCACAGAGCTCTTATCTCAACATCATTGTGTCTCTCTGGGATTACATGAAGAAGAAGCAACTGAAGCTGCCTAAATCCACAGAAGAACTGTGGTTAGTTCTCTAAGATGTTTTGAATACCCTGCTAAGTTTCTTTAAAAACTGTGTGTAAATGTTCTTAGAAGATTTGATGCTGTTTTGAAGGTAAAGGCTGCTCACGCCAAATATTGATTTTTAATTTTTCTTCTGTTCCCTCACTTTGCATTTTGTTAATTGATAAAAAATAAACTATTAAAATGTCTATAAAGCATTCTTACTTTGCAGCATTGTATTACATGTGTCTGACCACTCCTCCCTCCCAGCAACCTCCTAAAACACCCAACCTGTGACACTGATATTTTGTAAATTAATTTTAAAAAACAAAACAAAACAAAAAAACACTTGAAATCCTAAAACAGTAAATTATTCTAGTAGTTTGAAGCATTTGGATTGTTCCAATGATGGATTTATTAAAATGAAATTGCAGCACACTGAAATTATTTTGAAGTCTGGTGAATGTCACCTATTCCATTCAGCACAATAGGAAGCCTAGGTAGGTACACAGCAGGAAATAGTACTGCCACTAGGTAAGTACACAGCAGGAAATAGCTCTTTCAAATTAATAACATTCTTGCAAAGGTGCTTCCAAACAGTGCTCCAGATATGTGCATGTTCTTGAGCTTACCTCCATCCTTAAAAAAAAGAATAACAAGAGAATGAAGAACATGTGATAGAAGTAAATTGGAAAGGTTGATTACAATTACATGCTCTATCTAAATCATAAAATAACAATTTTGGGTTTCATGTCTCTTTAACCCCTTCACCCAAAGTGATGTAGCTTTATGTCATGCATTACGAAGCCCATTGTACCGCATAATGTAGCTCTACTTCACGGCTGTAGGAAGCTCCAGCAGTCTTGTCTGTCAAGTGACAGACCAGAGCTGCCAGAATCTGTCTGCATATGGAAACGGAGCACGATCGGTGCTCCAGTTCCATAACTGTCAGGCAGATTACTGAGTGAGTGTCACAGTCTGTAATGATCATCTGCTGGTGTCGGTGGGAGGGGATTGAGGGGCAGGACCCTACCTACAGAAAAAAAAATTGGGAAGCAAGAATGGGGATGGACCCTACAATATGGAATGTTGTCAGAGGGAGAGGGCTTATGCATCATCATAAAAATATATAGGATGGGGAGGGAGACCCTACATTATGAAACAACAGTTTTAAGAGGCCCACACATATAAGAAAAACATTGGGGGAAGGTGACCATAGGAAAGGGATCACTACAGAAACAAAAAAAATAAAATTATATAATTATATTTGTCTGCTGTCTTTTATTTGTTTAGTTTTTTTGTTTTTATCTTCTTTTTTTGCTGACCAGTGGGAATGTCACTGATGCTGACATTTCCTGTTATCTACCAGAAATTGGGTGGAATTATTTTAGGGAGAGCGAGCACAAAAGTAATCTGTACTATAGATTTGGTGAAATGGCAAAACGATTGTATAATGTTGAGTAGACATGAAATTGTACAGACTATAATACTGACACTCTGACAAGAGCAATTTACAAAGTCTAAAGGTGACAATTTAATTTGGAATACCCCTCATTTTTATAACCCTAAAATTCTCAATTTTACTAAGTCTGCTGGTATTAATGTAGAAGAATTGGCTTGCCAGACTAATATTTATGCAGAGCAGTGCTTGGCCCGGAAATCATCTACAGATTTACAAACTATAATTGGATCCCAACACATATTGCAGAGTTAAAAAAAATTGGGGACTCACTCTTACTATGGGTATCATACAAAAGCCAAGCATCACATTTTATTTGTCTTTTCACCCTTTATTTTTGACACCTCTGTTCCCAGCAATAATGCCCAGAACACAATATGAAAGCTTACACAGTTTCCTCCACTTTATGGATAATACCCAAGCCCTACCTTTTACTGACCCAAATTTTTATAGATTATATAAAATAAGACCACTAACTAATTATTTGTATTGACAAGTCCCTAATTCTTTTCAAAGGTAGATAACAATTTAAACAATGTATCCCCTCTAAAATAGCTTGTTATGGTATTACATTTTAAAAACTGTGTTAGAGTTCCCAGGCTACATACAAAAGGGAAAGGAAAGACTGCCAACTGGATTCACCTGGCTGCCCACCTTACCTTACCACAAGTGAGGAAGTTGTCTGGGACCTTATTCATTCCTTGTTAAGACATAGGTACCATCTTTATGTTGATAATTATTATACAAGTATCCCCCTTTTCAAAATGTTACATTGTCTTGAAACCGTAGGCTGTGGAACAATTTGAATTTTTTTTAAAGGTTTCCCACAGTAATTAGTCTCCAAGAAACAAACGACAGGAGAAACAGAATCGTTATGGAGTGAAGAACTCCTAGCAGTTAAATTTAGTGACAGAAAAGCTGTGTATTTGCTAACTACACACAATAAGGGAACCAAGGCAGTTACTTCCAGAGGTGATAGGAGACAAATACAAAAAACAGTTTGCACTGTAGAGTGCACCAAATACATGGGTGGAGTAGACCTCTCCAACCAGATAATGAAGCCTTATCTTGCCACAAGAAAAAACAAAATCTGGTATAAAAAGATATATAATTCAGATGGCACTTTTAAATTTGTATATTTTTTATATTGAAGCCCTGCATCGGCAAACAGCTCTCTTTCCTAGATTACAAAATATAGGTGATTGCAAGCCTTTTATTTCAAAATACAGATATGCCCCAAAACATCCAGGGCCAGATTACAAGTGGAGTGGTAATTAACGCTCCCCCTTGAGCACTAACTCTGCTAGAAGTAAGCTTTTTGCATGCTTCGGGTAGCACTTGTATTACAAGTTGAAAGGAAACTGTTTTCGCTTGCGTGTAAAAAGCCGAATATTGTACGATAACCTATTTCCCCATAAGAGATAAGGCAGCAAAAAAATTGGAAAGAAACTTAACACTCTACTCACGTGCAAATTAAATTGCATATTCTCAAGTGCTTTAACCTGACATGAAAATATGAATATATCACATTCTAATGTTCTTCATATAGCAGAATGATCTATTTATTCATAAATACATATTTCTATATATACTGCAAAGGGCTCCAATGCACTTTTATACATATATATATATATATATATATATATATATATATATATATATATATATATATATACTCATACAGGAAAGAAGGCATTTTCATGTTCTGACTATGGGAAATGTTTTACTCAGAAATCATATCTTATTGTCCATCAGAAATCTCATACAGGTGAGAAAGCATTTTTATGTTCTGAGTGTGGGAAATCTTTTACTCTGAAAACAACTCTTACTAGGCATCAGAAAACTCAGGCATTTTCATGTTCTGTGGGAAATGTTTTACTCAGAAATCTTATCTATCTAGACATCTGAACATTCATACCAGAGAATATCCATTTTCCTGTTCTATATGTGAGAAATGTTTTAGCCATAAAAGAAATCTTGTAACTCATCAGAAAATTCATACAGCAGTAATGAGATTTTCCTGTTCTATATGTGAGAAATGTTTTACCTGGAAATCACATCTTATGATCCATCAGAAAATTCATACAGGGGAGAAAGGCTTTTTATGTTCTTAATGTAGGAAATGTTTTACTCAGAAATCAAGTCTTATTAAACATCAGCAAACTCATACAGGAGAGAAAGCATTTTCATGCTCTGAATGTGGGACATTTTTTACTCAGAAGTCATATCTTATTGTCCATCAGAAATTTAATACAGGGGAGAAAGCATTTTCATGCTATGACTGTGGGAAATCCTTTACTCTGAAAGCAACTCTTACTAGGCATTAGAAAACTCATACAGGAGAAAAAGAATTTTCATGTTCTGACTAGGAAATATTTTAGTTAAAAATCATATCTTATTGTCCATCTGAAAATTCATACAGGGGAGAAAGCATTTTCATGTTATGACTGTGGGAAACCTTTTACTCATAAAGCAAATTTTATTAAACATCAAAAAAATTCATACAAGGGAGAAAGAATTTTCATGTTCTAAATGTGGGAAATGTTTTAAAAGGAATTCAACTCGTATTAGGCATCAGAAAACTCATATTAAAGAAAACCAAGGAAACCAGAGCTTAACCTTTTAAGTGCAGAGTGTGACACATAATTGTCACCCAAACAATACCTAGTGCTGATGATGACTGCCTGTGATCCCCTGGGCCATATGGTTTGGGAGCTGTTTGAGGCCCCTTCTACATCTTAAGTATTTTAGAAGTGGTGCAGTGTATTCTTCATATTGGGCGCATCCAGGGTCCTTATTTAGGTTAGAATAGCCAGGAGATCACCTAGAGCCTCTTTATACAGTTCAAAGTTATACATACAACTAAAATCCCTTATTTATATGATGATATATAGATATTGTTGAGGGCATTATAGTCTGGTGATCAAAGAAAGTTTTCTTTACCAGAATTTAAATTGTTCATTTAAATTGGTTGGGCTAAAATGCATTGTGTTGAAATATAACAATATATATATATATATATATATATATATATATATATATATATATACTTCAGTGTTCTTTTCCAACAACCTTGTTTATTAAATATGCATTTTATTTTACCTTTTGTTGTAAATTTCTCACATATGATCTAGATTATATAATTCTATAGTTTGAATCTGCTGTGTCTGATAAAATAAATAATATTATATAGCTTGTGTTGGTTTCTCACTTAAAAATAACTTCCAGTAGTGCTTAAATGCGAGCTGCATCTAAACGCTCTGAAACAGCTCCGATAAGGTGTGTGAAAGGGTTCAGCAGTTAAGGGGTGAAATGTACATTAAACACTTTGGGATTGCAACATAAAATGTTTAAAGTGATGTGAAACTCCCAAAATTGTCTTTCATGATTCAGATAGAATATACAATTTTTTTAAAGTTTCCAATTTAGTTCTATTATAAAATTTTGTTCTCATGTTATTCTTTGTTGCACATGCCTGAAGCTCTACATGACAGAAAATAGTGCTGCCATCTAGTGCTGCTTTTGCTAATGTATAACATTGTTGTAAAACTTATAATATAGTACTGCAGACACATGCACACTCCTCAGCTTACTAGGCTGCTCCGATATATCGGTCTAACCCTAGAGCAAAATGAAAAAAAAATTATAATAGAAGTAAATTGGAAAGTTGCTAAAAATAGTTTACTCTATTTGAATAATGAAAGAAAAAATTTGGGTTTTGTGTCCCCTTTAATTATGTGTATTAAAATTATTTTACAATATACTTTATTTATTTTTAATCCTTTTCCCCATGAGTTTCTGTTGTGTTTGTACCTAAGTTTCTCTAATCTCTTTTGCCGAGGATAATAAGGGACAGATGCAGGGGGCAAACAATGACTTTGTGGAATATAGAGACTTTAACCCCTGTTATACAGTTACATTAAGACCACACAGCCACAGCCTTTGTTTGCATCATACTTTATCTGTTCGTAATTGTCCTCAGCAGAAACACATGACACCTGATCACAAAATACTGAAGTCATATTTCTTGTTGAATCTGCATTTCTTTCATGTAATTGGCAAGAGTCCATGAGCTAGTGACATATGGGATATACAATCCTACCAGGAGGGGCAAAGTTTCCCAAACCTTAAAATGCCTATAAATACACCCCTCACCACACCCACAATTCAGTTTTACAAACTTTGCCTCCTATGGAGGTGGTGAAGTAAGTTTGTGCTAAGATTTCTACGTTGATATGCGCTTCTCAGCATTGTTGAAGCCCGATTCCTCTCAGAGTACAGCGAATGTCAGAGGGACGTGAAGGGAGTATCACCTATTGAATACGATGATTTCTCTAACGGCGGTCTTTTTCATGGGTTCTCTGTTATCGGTCGTAGAGATTCATCTCCTACCTCCCTTTTCAGATCAACGATATACTCTCAAATTTACCATTACCTCTACTAAGAACTGTTTTAGTACTGGTTTGGCTATCTGCTATATGTGGATGGGTGTCTTTTGGTAAGTATGTTTTCATTTACTTAAGACACTCTCAGCTATGGTTTGGCACTTTATGCAAATTATATAAAGTTCTAAATATATGTATTGTACTTATATTTGCCATGAGTCAGGTTCATGTATTTCCTTCTGCAGACTGTCAGTTTCATATTTGGGAATATAAACACTTTAAGAAATTTATTTCTTACCTGGGGTTTAGTCTTTTTCAATTTGACTACTTTTTGCATTTGCGGGTATTAGGCCCGCGGGTGCGTCAAATGTTAGACTTTATTGCGTCATTTTTGGCGCAAACTTTTTTGGCGCGGGAAATTATGTTTTCGACGCAACTTCGTCATTTCCGGCGTCATACGTGACGTCGAGACCTTTCACACGGCGGCGTCATTAGTGACGCAAGTGTGTCATTTCCGGTCATTTTTGGCGCCAAAAAAGTTTACGTTACGTTGTGCGTCATACTTGCCGCCCATTTTTCTTCATTATTTCAAATACCCCATTGTTGTTTTCCTCCTGCTTTCTTTTCTATCAAGAGGCCTATGCTTTTGCATTTTTTTCCTATTCCTGAAACTGTCATTTAAGGAAATAGATAATTTTGCTTTATATGTTGTTTTTTCTCTTACATTGAGCAAGATGTCCAAATCTGATCCTGCCTCTGAAGTTTCTGCTGGAACATTGCTGCCTGACATGGGTTCTACAAAAGCTAAGTGCATTTGTTGTAAAATTGTAGAAATTATTCCACCGAATGTCATTTGTAATAGTTGTCATGATAAACTTTTACATGCAGATAGTGTTTCTATCAGTAATAGTACATTGCCAGTTGCAGTTCCTTCAACTTCTAATGTGCATGATATACCTGTAAATTTTAAAGAATTTGTTTCTGATTCTATTATGAAGGCTTTGTCTGCATTTCCACCTTCTAATAAACGTAAAAGGTCTTTTAAAACTTCTCATTTAGCTGATGAAATTTCAAATGACCAACAACATAATAATTCATCCTCTTCTGATGAGGATCTATCTGAAACAGAAGATCCTTCCTCAGATATTGATACTGACAAATCAACTTATTTATTTAAAATAGAGTATATGCGTTCTTTATTAAAAGAAGTGTTAATTACTTTGGATATTGAGGTAACCAGTCCTATTGACATTCAGTCTAATAAACGTTTAAATACTGTTTTTAAACCTCCTGTGGTTTCCCCAGGTGTTTTTCCCATTCCTGAGGCTATTTCTGATATGATTTCTAGGGAATGGAATAAGCCAGGTACTTCCTTTATTCCTTCTTCAAGGTTTAAGAGATTGTATCCTTTACCAGCAAAATCTATAGAGTTTTGGGAAAAGGTCCCCAAAGTTGATGGGGCTATTTCTACTCTTGCTAAACGTTCCACTATTCCTATGGAAGATAGCACTTCCTTTAGGGATCCTTTAGATAGGAAACTTGAATCTTATCTAAGGAAGGCCTATTTATATTCAGGTCATCTTCTCAGACCTGCTATTTCTTTGGGTGATGTTGTGGCTGCATCAACTTTCTGGTTGGAAAATGTAGCGCAACATGAATTGGATTTTGACATATCTAGCATTGTTCGCTTACTGCAACATGCTAATCATTTTATTTGTGATGCAATTTTTGATATAATCAAAATTGATGTTAGATCCATGTCTTTAGCTGTATTAGCTAGAAGAGCTTTATGGCTTAAATCTTGGAATGCTGATATGACATCTAAATCTAGATTACTATCTCTTTCTTTCCAAGGTAATAATTTATTTGGTTCTCAGTTGGATTCTATTATTTCAACTATCACTGGAGGAAAAGGAGTTTTTTTGCCTCAGGATAAAAAACCTAAGGGTAAATCTAAGGCTTCTCACCGTTTTCGTTCCTTTCGTCAGAATAAGGAACAAAAACTCAATCCTCCTCCCAAGGAATCTGCTTCCAGTTGGAAGCCTTCCTCAAATTGGAATAAATCCAAGCCATTTAGGAAACCAAAGTCTGCCCCTAAGTCCGCATGAAGGTGCGGCCCTCATTCCAGCTCAGCTGGTAGGGGACAGATTAAGGTTTTTCAAGGAATTTTGGATAAAGTCTGTCCAAAATCATTGGATTCAGAGAATTGTCTCTCAAGATAATCGAATAGGATTCAAAGTAAGACCTCCTGTGAGAAGATTTTTTCTCTCACGCATTCCCGTAAATCCAGTAAAAGCTCAGGCTTTTCTGAAGTGTGTTTCAGACCTGGAGTCTTCAGGGTTAATCATGCCAGTTCCTCTTCAGGAACAAGGTTTGGGGTTTTATTCAAACCTATTCATTGTACCAAAGAAAGAAAATTTGTTCAGACCACTTCTGGATCTGAAAATTTTGAATCGTTATGTAAGAGTACCAACTTTCAAGATGGTGACTATAAGGACTATTCTGCCTTTTGTTCAGCAAGGACATTATATGTCCACAATAGACTTGCAGGATGCATACCTTCATATTCCGATTCATCCAGAACACTTTCAGTTTCTGAGATTCTCTTTTCTAGACAAGCACTACCAATTTGTTGCTCTTCCATTTGGCCTAGCAACAGCTCCAAGAATCTTTTCAAAGGTTCTGGGTGCCCTACTATCTGTAATCAGAGAACAGGGTATTCCGGTGTTTCCTTATTTGGACGATATCTTGGTACTAGCTCAGTCTTTACATACTGCAGAATCTCACACGAATCAACTAGTGTTGTTTCTTCGGAAACATGGTTGGAGGATCAATTTACCAAAAAGTTTCTTGATTCCTCAGACAAGGGTCACCTTTTTAGGCTTCCAGATAGATTCAGTGTCCATGACTCTGTCTCTAACAGACAAGAGACGTTTAAAATTGGTTGCAGCCTGCCGGCACCTTCAGTCTCAGTCATTCCCTTCAGTGGCTATGTGCATGGAAGTTTTAGGTCTCATGACTGCAGCATCGGACGCAATCCCCTTTGCTCGTTTTCACATGAGACCTCTACAGCTTTGTATGCTGAATCAATGGTGCAGGGATTATACAAAGATATCACAATTAATATCCTTGAATCCCAATGTACGACACTCTCTGACGTGGTGGATAGATCACCATTGTTTGGTTCAAGGGGCTTCTTTTGTTCGCCCAACCTGGACTGTGATCACAACAGATGCGAGTCTTTCAGGTTGGGGAGCTGTTTGGGGATCTCTGACAGCACAAGGGGTTTGGAAATCTCAAGAGGCGAGATTACCAATAAATATTTTAGAACTCTGTGCAATTCTCAGGGTTCTTCAGTTCTGGCCTCTGCTAAAGAGAGAACCGTTCATTTGTTTTCAGACAGACAATATCACAACTGTGGCTTATGTCAATCATCAGGGTGGGACTCACAGTCCCCAAGCTATGAAAGAAGTATCTCGGATACTTGCCTGGGCGGAATCCAGCTCCTGTCTAATCTCTGCGGTGCATATCCCAGGCGTAGACAATTGGGAGGCGGATTATCTCAGCCGCCAGACTTTACATCCAGGGGAGTGGTCTCTCCATCCAGATGTGTTTTCTCAGATTGTTCAGATGTGGGGGCTTCCAGAGATAGATCTCATGGCCTCTCATCTAAACAAGAAACTTCCCAGATACCTGTCCAGGTCCAGGGATGTTCAGGCGGAAGCAGTGGATGCGCTGACACTTCCTTGGTGTTATCAACCTGCTTACATCTTTCCGCCTCTAGTTCTCCTTCCAAGAGTGATTTCCAAAATCATCATGGAACAGTCTTTTGTGTTGCTGGTGGCTCCAGCATGGCCACACAGGTTTTGGTATGCGGATCTGGTTCGGATGTCCAGTTGCCCGCCTTGGCCACTTCCGTTACGGCCGGACCTACTATCTCAAGGTCCGTTTTTCCATCAGGATCTCAAATCATTAAATTTGAAGGTATGGAAATTGAATGCTTAGTTCTAAGTCATAGAGGTTTCTCTGACTCAGTGATTAATACTATGTTACAAGCTTGTAAATCTGTTTCTAGAAAGATTTATTATAGAGTTTGGAAGACTTACATTTCATGGTGTTCTTCTCATAAATTCTCCTGGCATTCTTTTAGAATTCCTAGAATTTTACAGTTTCTTCAGGATGGTTTGGATAAGGGTTTGTCTGCAAGTTCCTTGAAAGGACAAATCTCAGCTCTTTCTGTTTTATTTCACAGAAAGATTGCTATTCTTCCTGAAATTCACTGTTTTGTACAGGCTTTAGTTCGTATTAAGCCTGTCATTAAATCAATTTCTCCTCCTTGGAGTCTTAATTTGGTTCTGAAGGCTTTACAGGCTCCTCCATTTGAGCCTATGCATTCTTTGGACATTAAACTACTTTCCTGGAAAGTGTTGTTCCTTTTGACTATTTCTTCTGCTAGAAGAGTTTCTGAGCTATCTGCTCTTTCTTGTGAGTCTCCTTTTCTGATTTTTCATCAGGATAAGGCAGTTTTGCGGACTTCTTTTCAATTTTTACCTAAGGTTGTGAATTCTAACACCATTAATAGAGAAATTGTTGTCCCTTCCTTGTGTCTTAATCCTAAGAATTCTTTGGAGAGATCTTTACATTCTTTGGATGTGGTAAGAGCTTTGAAATATTATGTGGAAGCTACTAAAAATTTCAGGAAGACTTCCAGTTTATTTGTTTTATTTTCTGGTCCTAGGAAAGGTCAGAAAGCTTCTGCTATTTCCTTGGCTTCTTGGTTGAAACTGTTGATTCATCAAGCTTATTTGGAGTTGGGTCAAACCCCGCCTCAGAGAATTACAGCTCATTCTACTAGATCAGTCTCCACTTCGTGGGCTTTTAAGAATGAAGCTTCAGTTGATCAGATTTGCAAAGCAGCAACTTGGTCCTCTTTGCATACATTTACTAAATTCTACCATTTTGATGTATTTGCTTCTTCGGAAGCAGTTTTTGGTAGAAAAGTTCTTCAGGTAGCTGTTTCAGTTTGATTCTTCTGCTTTTGATTTAAGTTTTTTTCTTTCAAAAGTGAAAATAACTTATTTTTTGGGTTGTGGATTATTTTTTCAGCGGAATATGGCTGTTTTTATTTTATTCCCTCCCTCTCTAGTGACTCTTGAGTGGAAGACTCCACATCTTGGGTATTGATATCCCATATGTCACTAGCTCATGGACTCTTGCCAATTACATGAAAGAAAACATAATTTATGTAAGAACTTACCTGATAAATTAATTTCTTTCATATTGGCAAGAGTCCATGAGGCCCACCCTTTTTATGGTGGTTATGATTTTTTGTATAAAGCACAATTATTTCCAAATTTCCTTTGTTGATGCTTTCTACTCCTTTCTTTATCACCCCACTGCTTGGCTATTCGTTAAACTGAATTGTGGGTGTGGTGAGGGGTGTATTTATAGGCATTTTGAGGTTTGGGAAACTTTGCCCCTCCTGGTAGGATTGTATATCCCATATGTCACTAGCTCATGGACTCTTGCCAATATGAAAGAAATGAATTTATCAGGTAAGTTCTTACATAAATTATGTTTTTTCTGCTGGTTACAAACATGAGCCTGATTTAGGAGCCAAATATTACAAATCCTAGTTTATCTCGGGGGGTCCACGTGGAAAATTGGGCACTATATGATATTCATTAAAATATCAGTATTGGTCACATAAAGAACACTAGCAATTTAGTGTTATAATCATAACATGTGCAGCCAGAGGAAAAACAATATACAAGATAATGCTGCACGTCAGACCAGGGCAACGTCCAGAGATACATTCACTAAACAAGATATTTCCAGAACAGGTACTGACATAGTTACATCTATTTCTGCCTCAATCATGGGGTTTGAAGAATAAAATAATTTACATAGAACAATTTTAGATATGTTTCTGTATTTCTTTTTTTATTAAAGGTAACAAGTGTATATAACAATATAGTTGGTTGCAGTGTAAGGTCAGTGGTTACCCCTTGACAATAAACCATGGTGTGTGGTGTAAGTTTGTAAAGCTGAGCTATAAATCTTTAGTGTGATTTAGGTATCTTAAAGGGACATTAAACACTAAATGCTAGATAGAATGATACAGTCAAAGATAAAATTAGTCTAAGAATAACATGTAAATGTATTTTTTTAAAATTTATTTCACTGTTTAAATATTGACAAAATAAGTGTAAAGTTTTAGTGTCTATAAAACAATGGGAGCTGCCATGTTGTAACTTAGGTTTCTTTCTCTGCTGTGACCAATCAGGGACAGTTATACATAAGTCACTAGAGTCAATGGCTGTGTGTTAGATAGCTGTGTCCTGCACTTCCATTTCTAACAAGAACTGAAAACCTCACAATTTCAGAATGAAAAGGGGACAAAATAAATAATACAGATATTTTGCTAACTTTTTTAATTGATATGATTTATCATTTTATATTACCATCTCAAAGTGTTTAATGTCCCTTTAAGGTCCATTGCATCTGGTTGCTAATTCTAATCAGAACAACAGTAAAAGTCTGTTCATTGGTACCAAACCAGGTGCTTAGATGGATCACAGATTAACACAGATAGTGACATATCAGGTCTTTACATATACATTATTAATGTGAGTCATAATAGGGTAACCAATGTATGTCTGGCACACAAATCTGTGAGACAGAGTGCATAAAGAGTGAGAGGAGTGCTGGGAAGCAGAAGGAGAAGTAATATGTGAAATGTACAAAGCAGAGGGAGGATACAAAATGTATACTGAGTTTTACAGTGTACTGGGTCAGTTTAAATGTTTGTGAAACTTTCTGCAATGTAATTCAATGTGATTTAATGAGATTATGGTGTATTATAGCACAAAATGTTCCTGGTTAAAGCATTCATTATAATGTAAAAACCTGTAATATTTCCCTTCCTTCCCATGGAGTTTTGACAAAATAAATAATGTTTTGTAACACATAAAACTGAATGTCAGGATGATAAACACTGACATAATTTATCTGCATATAATATCAGTAAGTTCAGCTTTGATACCAAATGGCTACATATCGGGCACCCTATATATTGGAGAATTGTATTCTGTACATGTAACAGTATATTGTAACCTCTGTGCTATATGCATCAGCACAGAGACACAACTACATACCTCCCAACATTTCCAAATTGGAAAGAGGCACACCCCAACACCATAGCCGTCCGCACCCCGGACAAAAGCAGGGAGCAGGGATGGGAAATAGCTTTAAATAAATCACGAGACTGATGTAATATAAATTAAATTCTTAATAAAAAAAAAATTAGGGGCGGAGCCTGGCTGCTGTCATGAGAACAGCGAAAGCCCAGAGCTCCGAGCATGCAGCCCTAAAAAACTTGTTTATTCCCATGCTAAGGGTATGCACTTCAGCAAAAAAATGACCTTTACAAACCGATTGAGCAACGCTGCAGCCATGGTCAGTTTACAATACATGAGGAGCATGTAAGAGCAGAGCAAAAGAAGTTAACAGCTAACCCTTATCTCCTCTCACGCCGGACCTGAAGACACCGCTGCAACCGGACTTATCCAGTTACCATATCAGGACTCATATGGCGAGGCGACTTAGAGAGAGGGAGGAATATTATGATCCTGTAGGGGATACCATGTAAAAGACCGCTCCTTACCTTATCTTTTCGGCCGCACAGAAATAAGAGAGAGCTACCGGATCTTCTTTGGCCGCCATCTTGGATCCTTCCACAGCACAACCACGAGGTAGCAGCGAACACCGGTGCAACTACAGTGTATGAGTGTGTAGGTGAGAGGCATTAACCATACCCTGCAGTACAACCTAATTGCCCCACACACCTCATGTTAGCTATGGGACATATTAAGCACTTACTATATATAAATTAGAGCGTTTGCAACTCTATGCTGGTGACCCGAGAAAGAAATAAAAGTGTGAAGGAAAACAAACACATATAATGTAAATACAAGAGCACTTACAGGAAAACACCATAATAAATAGCCTGCACTGTTTGACCCTGTCACTCTAACATAAAGGCAGCTGTATTCTCTTTTGTTTTTCTCCTGAAGAGAGATTTAACATCTCAAAATTCCTGACCGGATAATTTCCTAACTGCTCCATACAAAACCAGAGGTGCAATACATGACTGTATACATTTAAATATTAAAACCTCATCAGTGTTGAATTTAGGAAATATCCTGAACCACCTCATTATATGTTATCATTATTAAACTTTTTACAGTACTTCCAATAAACCAGGAGACTTCTCCCTATCATTGACAACAAGCTCAGAGCTTATTAAGTAGCATAATATTCTGGAACTCCCTGATGTCACAGAAGATATTGTACGCTGTTTTCTTTTTTCTTTTTTTCACTTGTGCCCACCATCATGGCTTCTAGAAGGCAGTTAAAACAAGATAAGCCCCTGAAAGCATCCTCAGGGAAAATGGCTGCTATTTCCTCAAGTATGCAGACGCAAGATGCCTCAGAAACAAGAACTTAAAGGACGTCTTTGGAATCACAGTCTGGTAACCTTTCTAATACACAGGAAGAAGATGCAGCACTCACCACATCTATACTGCAAGATTTACCATCTAAACAGGACATTGCTGATATTATTTGCACCTGCATCAGAGAGGAACTTGCAGGTATGAAGCAGGACATACATATCTTGGGGTCCCAGGTAGAAGCCTTGGAGACCAACCAAGACGAAATGAAAAAAGATATGCAGTCCCTTACGGATCAGGTCACTTCCCAGAATGATACAATCACACTGCTACAAGAAAAACTGGAGGACTTAGAGAATCGGAGTAGATGCAAGAATTTCTGGATTAGAGGTGTCCATGACGAAATCCTCCCTAGAGATTTTCCTGTTTATTTACAGGCCTTATTCCAGCAGATCAAAGAATCCTCATGTACTACAGACATCCAATGGGTGTGAGCCCACAGATCTCTTCGTCCAAAACCTCCTGATTCCGCTCCTCCAAGAGATATTATTATCAGATTCAAGAATTTCTTGGAAAAATAAATGTTCCTTAATCAGTCGAGGAAGCTACAGCCGGTCAGATTCAGAGGTAACATCCTGCAATTTTATCAAGACCTAGCTACACAGACTTTACAGCGCAGAAAGGAATTTGGCCTTCTAACTGCCACACTCCGCAATAGAAAGATCCCATATCGATGGGGTTTTCCTACACAGGTCTGGGTACTACGGAACAACAACCGCCTGATATGCCGCTCTCCAGACGACATCAGTTCCTTTTGTAATTCCCTTGGGATTGACCCCCCGCCAGAGACTACAATTCAAGACCATACCTCTCCTACGCGATCCAGCAATAAGAACAATTTAACCTCAACATGGAACACTGTCAGCAACAAACAGGTTAAAAAACTAACCATGTCACAGTCATCCAATGGTAATCTGAGGACTCTAACACCAGCCATACGAAATGCCGGCACAGAGGGTTACAAGGAATCAACACAGTGATGTTGATAGAGGACCGTTTACCACCTAGATGGACAATAGAATTGATAAGTATATTAAGCTGTTTATTGTGATGTATTTGCTCGAAATAACCGTAGTCAAATCATTATATTAACCCTGATAGAACTAACTTTCTAGAAATTTTAACCTTTTCTCCCCTCCTCACTATCGTATAGTTAAAGATTATAATAATTACCAGAGGCTAATATAAATGACCTAACAATGAGCTCCCCTTTGAGAAAGCCACGTTGGTGGCGAAACATGTTAGGGCAGTGATTGTTGTTAGGCTTTAAGCCAAACTTTTTAATCAGCAATTGTTGAAAAAGGATACAGCACCTAGTCATAGTGTTTGAACCTTAATGTTACAACGCAAAATGGCGACTAGCTATAACTTATGAATGAATGGTGGAAATAATGTGCATTTAAACCTATTAGATCTATATACAGCTTAGCATAGCAGAACGCTGCAGCGGTAACTTAATTCCAGCAATACAATAGAGAACGGCTTGTAGCCAAGTGTATGAATGAAATGTGGTGTGTTATTAGCTATAAAAAACGCTAAGGTAACTATAGCCCGTCGCATAACATTAGCATGCGATGTTCATAGAATTTTAATCCATCTATAGTACTCATGTGAAGCTCTCTAGTATTCAGAGCACGAATAAATGGTAAAATATCTAACTACCAAGCAGATTGTTATACCGAAAAAGTCAATGAACTAACCATATTAAAGGTTAAGCGAATTGCAGTATATTACATAATCATAGCATGGGATGCTGATAGAATCTAACCATTTAAAAGGCCAACGATACATAGTATCAAGCCCACAGCAGTACATTTTATCATAATAACCTGGGTACTATTAGCCATTAACGGCAGAAATAGTGTACATTAAAACCTATAGACCTTTATATAGCTTAATATAGCAGAACGTTACAGGGGTAATTGAAACACTCTTATACAATAGAGAACGGCTAACAGCGAAACGTATAATAGCAAGCTAACGGCAGTACACCCCATCATAATAGCCCGATTACTATGAGTATTTAAATCATTCTTTATTATTGATGTGAAGCCCCTGAATGTTCATGCCAAATAACTTTTAGAAAAGCACCACATAACAACCTATAATAAAAAAACCTACAGTGAGAGACTTCGTATAACCGCTGCATTTAATTGACAACTTCTATACCTACCAATAATAAATGCACACAGATCATAAGTTGTAACACGTATATAGTAACATTCTGATATCCTTTCATCTAATCCAATTGGAGCATATAACAAGGTTGTGCAACTTAATACATATGTATAATTCTATTTAGAATACAACTAAACAGACCAAATCTAAGGTCAATACTGGCTGATGAAAATACCTGCATATCCAGGAATTAATAGCCTATAAGTACTTAGCATTAAGTACCATTGTCAGTGTGACTTGAAGCACTAAAACCTTAAAAAACGAACGTACATGCCCCAGAAGGATATATATTTGTACTCATAAGCACTATATTGTGGATTAGAATCACTTGATAAGACTATACCTCGGTGACTAGGAGTAATAGAGGAATATACAAGCATCAGCAAATAGATTACCTAAGAAGTACATAGGCTTGTAATTACAAGCAATATATTATATACTTAGGTAGTTTAAATAAAGAGATATTCTCGTGATCAGAAGTACTATAATCCTGATATAAGAGAGATCTCCTAGCATATTTGCTGACGCATAACACATATATCTAGTATATAATACCCTTTTCAACATTTGTGTTTTTATTTTATATGTTTGTGTTTGTTTTGTGGAACAGTATTTTAAGCAATTCCAATAAAGGTTATATTTTAATTACGGCATAGACCGTCCACCCTTTTGGAACTATATGTTCTTATTTACAGCCACTTTCTCTTAGATGTGAGTGCTAGTAAGTGTACATTTTCAATCTTAGTATTGAAAAAAAAAACCTTTTTAACAATGAGCTCCTGTTTGTTTGTTTGCACATTATTTACAAGTGTATATCATCCACCTGTTAAAGACCACAAAGTTCTAATAGAAGTAGAAAACATATGGGATGATGGAATTTCCTTATCATAAGCATAGTTCAATGATTATTGTGATGCATCTGCTTGTAATAACCTTAGTTATCATATTATATTAGCCCTGATAGAGCTAGCTTTCTTGAAATGTCAATTTTTTCTTCCCTCCTAACTATAGCACAGTTAACAGAAGCTATAATAACTGCAGGAGGCTAGTATAAATGGCCTAACAATAAGCCCCTGTTTGCATGCATGTTATTTATAAAACTATAAAATTATATCATCTACCTGTTAGTGACCACAATGCTCTACCAGAAATAGAAAATGTATGGGATAGCAGCATTTCCTTAATCACACCGGGCTAGCAATGTTTCCCCCCCCCCCCCCCACGTTCGCTCTCAAAGATGACCTATATTAGGAGGAGAGCTACCAGTTTGTTTTTTCAGTTAAGTATATTATACTTATCCAGATTAATTGATATAACACCGTTGTTTATAATGTTATGCTATTGTATTTTATGTTCTTGTTACAATGCCAGTCCAAAGGGGGCACTTACACCTCCTTTCACACATTATATTCTCGAGTACTATACCAGCATATATCCTACTATTCAGTTCAAGATTCCATATCCAAACCACATTCATGCCGAGATCACAGAATAATGCCACGCCACACTTATCCCTCCTGACTCAGAATGCCAAGGGATTTAATTCGCCACAAAAGAGATCTAAATCTTTATCAGACTTAACGAAACGTAATGTAGATATACTTTTTTTTGCAAGAGACACATTTTAAATGTCACAAGGAACCCAAATATTTTTGAAAAACTTTTACTACCCATTTTCATTGCTCAGGCCCTAGCAAAAAAAATGGAGTGAGCATCCTAATGAGCAAATCTACTCCGTTTGTATTAGAAGTATTAGAACGTAAGGTGTCAGACAGAGAGGGTCGATTCTTAGGATTAACAGGCCTCTTATATGGAAGGCCAGTTACACTAGTCAACATATACGCCCCGAACACCAATCAACTACCCTTTTTCAAAAGTATGTTCAAAAAGATATTAGACTTAGTTAAAGGGCCAATATTCCTAGCTAGAAACTTCAATGTCCCCCTACAGCCTAACATTGATAGCACCAACCCTAAAGTCCAACATCCCACAAACTAACTAAAACATTGTGGAATAATATAAAGGACTTGAACCTGTATGATAACTGGATATTCATACATCGAGATAGGAGAGACTATACATTCTTTTCTCATCCTAATAGATCTTATAGCAGGCTAGATTACATATTTACAAACCAAATGGGTCTATCCCAAGTTACCAGGAGTGATATTTCACCCACTTTTTGGTCCGATCATTCGGCAGTACAATTGCGGTTAACATGGCCCAACATCCCCCCTACTTCATTCCAATGGAAGCTTGATGACGCCCTACTGGAACACCCAGACTTTATAGTTAAACTTACTAAAATTACTGAAGAGTATTTCAACCTAAACTCGAACTCAGTTGATAACACTTACACCATGTGGGAGGCACATAAATGCGTGCTCCGTGGCAAACTAATCAAATTTAAAGCACACCACACACAAACTAACCGTAAAAAATACCAAACACTGACTAATGAGTACACTCGTCTAGATCATGCACTGAAAAAAAAACCTTGCTGACACTCACATTCTAGCAAACTTGCAAACAGTTCGTGACCAACTAGATAGCTTTCTTGAAATAGAATACCAATCAATGTGTCGGAAAACAAACAGTATGTTTTATTATGAAAATAATAGAGCTGGCAAGCTCCTAGCCAGAGCCCTAAAGAAAAAAAAAGGTTTAAGTCGTTCATTTATAAACTCAAGGGCCCAGAAAAGAGATCCTTGCAGACTACCCCAGAAATATTGCAGTCCTTTCATAACTATTAAACATCATTATACAACCTAAAAGACGACAGTCCAAACATAGATTACCTTTCTCATATGACAGAATATATCCCAAACAGCAATTTACCAAAATTGACTGACGAACAGAAAACACAACTTAATAAGCCAATTTCTCCAAGTGAAGTTTCCACTGCCATTAAAACTTTGAAATTGGGAAAGAGCCCTGGTCCAGATGGCTTTACAGCCAAATACTACCGAAATTTTTCATCCACCTTAATTCCTCACCTTACAGCACTGTTCAATGAAGCAACAAAAGATAACCCATTCCCACCCTCAATGCTAGGGGCGCAGGTGGTGGTGTTGCCAAAACCAGGTAAAGCTCCAAATACTCCAGCTAACTTCCGCCCAATTTCCCTCCTTAACCTTGACATTAAGCTTTTTGCAAAAATCATAGCATATAGGATAAATCTAGTTCTACCCACCATCATACATCCCAATCAGGCAGGTTTTACCCCTTTCAGAGAGGCCAGGGACAACACCACCAAAATTCTGGACCTCATGGAGTATGCCCTTCAACAAGAGGACTCCTCCGTGTTCCTATCCATGGATGCGGAGAAGGCCTTTGATAGGTTAGACTGGTCCTTCTTGCAACACACAATGCAAGGGTTTGATTTCCCCCAAGAACTCACTGAAAAAATCTTTACCCTCTACAATACCCCATATGCCAAAATAAGGTTGAATGATTCTACATCAGCCCCATTCCCGATAACCAATGGAACGAGACAGGGCTGTCCCCTCTCACCCCTACTATTCGTCTTAGCAATGGAGGTCCTGGCCTCGAACATTAGAAGTAACACTGATATTCATGGATTTGACATTAGCCCCAACACTTACAAGATCACGCTTTACGCAGACGACATATTTCTGACACTCACAAAACCTGAGAAATCACTTCCGATATTGATGCACACCCTACATGAATATGGAGCATACTCCAACTTTAAGATAAATGTCACAAAATCTGAATTATTAAGTATTCACCAAACACCCGATGCTTTAAATGATATTCAGCACCAATTTAATTTTCAATACAACCCAAAGCCATTAAATATTTAGGAGTCCATGTCTCACCATATATAGAAGATATACTTTCTTTAAATTACGCCACTCTAAAGAACTTAAAACCACTTTCGTGGCTTGGAAGAGTCAACGCTGTCAAAATGATCATTTTGCCTTAAATACTATATTTCCTACAAACTCTCCCAATACCCTTCTCAGACCACTTGATATTTTCACTACAAAAACATATAAATTGCTTTATCTGGTCTCATAAAAGACTGCGAATCGCAACCAACACTTTGTATAGACCTAAAGAGGTGGGTGGAGTTGGAGTCCCTAACCTCTTAAGCTATAGACAGGCAACCTTTTTGACCAGAGTAGTAGACTGGTGTAAACAGGCACCTAACAAAGAGTGGGTGATCCTGGAAAAATCACTGACTGACACACATCATTTGAGCTGCAATTGTTGGGTTCCCACATCCCATCGCAAACTTTTAAGCATGGCTCCTAGACTAGTAAAGGAGACCTTCAAACAGTGGGACAGAATTATTAAAAAATACCCCTCACTCTCTTCCACTTACTCACCCCTGACACCAGTAGGGAAAAACTCCCCATTCGCGACAATTCTGAACCTTACTCCGCACCTGCATTCCGCCACCTCCATACAAAACTCAAACCCACACTACTTACTATACAAGGATGGAGTAATTCAACCTCAGCACATTGTCTGCAACATAGTAGGAGAAAGATTCCAAACGTGGTACACTTATCTGCAACTCAGCCACTATTTATCTACTCACCCTTTTAAATCCCAGTTGAGAAGGCCTCTTACTGGCTTTGAGTCACTATGCTTCAATATGCATCCCCACAGGGGTATTCTCTCACTAACATATAAATTATTATTAAATATTCTATACTCTCCACTTCCCACATGTTATTAAATGGGAATCGGAATTGGGTGACACTCTTGATAAATCTGAATGGCACATAATTTTCAAAGAAATGACTAAAGCCTCCTCATCCATCACGATGATGGAGACAAATATCAAACTACTAAGCAGATGGTATTACACACCTGCCCGTTTGCACCAATTCTATCCATGCACATCTGCCACCTGTTGGAGAGGCTAAACTGACATAGCAAATTTTAAACATATATGATGGACCTGTCCAATAGTACAGGACTTTTGGCTTTCTATTAAATCAGAAATTGAAAAAGTAATACACATGACTCTCCCCATGACACCTTGGATTTTCCTCTTTAACAAATTTCCAAAAATATCATGCAAACTGAAACGCACACTTCTCACCGTTATGATCAACTCGGCAAAAAAAATAATTCCATTAAATTGGAAAAGGGTTAACTTACCTACACCCATTACATGGCAAGCTAGGGTAACACACTATCTCCAACTAGAAAAATACCACTACCTATGCACTAGACGACTAGACGAATACCATAATATATTATTCCTATGGGAAGAATACTTAAATAACTCAAAAGTAACATGATTTGGCCCCCACTTCATAGGCCAAGACCACTTGTCGTATTACCCCTCCTCCATCAAACTCTTATTTAGTGTCCAACATCCCACCACATTTCTTATACATGACAATAACAAATAACAACAAACCGAGATAGGAGGATACTTAATTCTTTTAATCCAGTTACTGGTCTTAGTGCTGGTGTCCTCTCCATTACCAAAGTCAAGTAGGGACTCCTGGACTGGCATGACATTTACAAATAATAAAAATTCAGTAATTTCTTTAGTTATATGCTGGTAACCCGTGAACTGTTCTAATATTATTTACTGACTCGAGTATAATTGATTGTACAGGAATATTTTTTGTTGTACAGACTATTGTTAATTTAAAGTAATTATTGTCTTTTCCTATATGATCTAAACTGTACACTTTATGATTTCTTTAATAAAAGTAAAAAAAAAAAAAATGTAAAAAATCTACATATAAAAAAAGTGGAAGCCTTATGTCTGTCCCCAAATCCTGACACACTGCAGAGCATACAAATAAACAAGCATACCCACAGCGTATACACACATGTACGCAGTCTCAAATACAATGCAACACAGAGTATATACACACACTGAGAAGCATTCAAATAAACATGCATAAACACACCACATAGACATACATGCAGACACACAACACACACACCACATACACATATATGCAGACACACAACATACACACACACCACATACACGCAGACACACAGCATACACACACACAACATAAATGCAGACACACAACATAAACACACAATACATTCAAACACACAATATACACACACCACATACACATAGATTCAAACATAGAATACACACACCACATACACAGCATATGCACACTACATAGCATTCACTTATATGCAGACACACAAAACATTAACAACTAGGCATAGCATACACATTTATATGATACAAAAGGGACAACTAAGTTGCATCTTATAGCTTTAATTTAGATGGGGCTGTTATTGGATTTCAGGCATGGAGGCCTACTTATCAAGCCGTCAACTGTGCTGCATTCGACGGCACTAATACGCTCGCCTGACATTGCCTAACATTGCGGCCGCGGACCTGAATACGCTCTCCATATTTAACAAAAAAGCTGTCAAAAAGCTGCGCACCAAGTACGGGGTGATGAGCAGCGGACTGTTATTTACTAACAGTCATCGATCTCGCTGCTATTCGGCTTTTTCACAGCTTTATTTGTATACTGTCACTAAACACCACCACTATACTAAACTGTTTAAACCCTATCCCACCACTCCCGGACCCTGCCGCAACTAAATAAAGTTATTAACCCCTATCCCGCTGCTCCCCGACACCGCCGCAACTCTAATAAACTTATTAACCCCTATCCTGCCACTCCCGGACCCCGCCGCCACTTACATTATGTTCTTAACCCCTAATCTTCCGCCCCCTACACCACCGCCACCTACATTATATTATTAACCCCTATCCTGCCGCTCCCGGAGCCCACTGCAACTAAATAAAGTTATTAACCCCTAAACCGCCAGCCCTCCACATCGCCATAAACTAAATTAACCTATTAACCCCTAAACCTAACAACCCGCTAACTGTACATTAAATATTAATTCATTCCTATCTTATAATAAATTTAAACTTACCTTTAAAATTACATTAAACTATATTAAACTAATAATTAATCTACCCTAACTATTATACTAAAATTACATTAAACTATATTAAACTAATAATTAATTTACCCTAACTATTATACTAAAATTACATTAAACTATAGTAAACTAATAATTAATCTACCCTAACTGTTATACTAAAATTACATTAAACTATATTAAACTAATAATTAATCTATCCTAATTATTATACTAAATTACATTAAACTACAAATTAAATTAACTATATTATATATTTAAACACCTAACCCTACTCAAATAATTTAAATCTACACTAAACAATTACAATTACAAAAAACTAACAACTAAGTTACAAAAAATAACAAACACTAAGTTACAAAAAAAATAAACACTAAGTTACACAAAATAAAAAATAAATTATCAAAGATCTTAACTAATTACACCTAATCTAAGCCCTATGAAAATAAAAAGCCCCCCAAAATAAAAATAAACCCTAGCGATAAATGGAGCAAAACTGCTAATACCACGTTTATGGAAGAAACAACATATTCCTACGATAACTGAATGGAAAGACCATATTACACAATTACTAGCCCTAGAGAGATATCACTATGCCCAATCTCAACAATTAGATTTCTATGGTAATATGAGATTCATATGGGAAGACTATTTGTCATCACAATAAACAAATATCTTTTTGTCTCAATGTTAGCTACCAACTGTATAAGAAGTGCAATGTCATATTTTTAGCGGAAATGTTTTCCACTGAATGTTATGTATTATGTCTTTCTTTTTTTCAACAATAAAAGGAAATTTAAAAAAAAAAAAAAAAAATAACAGGCTGAAATGAGATTCAGAATTAATTCCACTTAAAGGAAATTTTAATAATAAAAAAATGAAGGACTATTTTCTTTGAATACAAAAAAAATAAAAATAAACCCTAGCCTACAATAAACTAGAAATAGCCCTTGAAAGGACCTTTTGCGGGGCATTGCCCCAAAGAAATCAGCTCTTTTACCTGTAAATAAAAAATACAAATACCCCCCAACAGTAAAAGCCACTACCCACACAACCAAAACCCCCCAAATAAAAACCTAACTAAAAAAACCTAAGTTCCCCATTGCCCTGAAAAGGGCATTTGGATGGGCATTGCCCTTAAAAGGGCATTTAGCTCTATTGCAGCCCAAACCCTAATCTAAAACTAAAACCCACCCAATAAACCCTTAAAAAAAAACTAACACTAACCCCTGAAGATCCACTTACATTTTTGAAGATCCGACATCCATCCTCCAAGAAGCTGGCAGAAGTCTTAATCCAAGCAGCCGAAGTCTTCATCCAAGCCCGCAGAAGTCTTCACCCAGACGGCATCTTCTATCTTCATCCACCCGGCGGAGCGGCTCCATCTTCCAGACATCCGACGCGGAGCATCCTCTTCTTACTACGTCTTCTTCCCGAATGAAGGTTCCTTTAAATGACGTCATCCAAGAATTCTATCAGCCAATCAGAATTAAGGTTGAAAAAATCCTATTGGCTTTTGCAATAAGCCAATAGGATTGAGCTCACATTCTATTGGCTATTCCAATCAGCCAATAGAATCCAAGCTCAATCCTATTGGCTGATTGGATCAGCCAATAGGATGAAAGCTCAATCCTACTGGCTGATTGCAATAGCTAATAGGATTTTTTCAACCTTAATTCCGATTGGCTGATAGAATTCTATTAGCCAATCGGAATCTAAGGGACGCAATCTTGGATGACGTCACTTAAAGGTACCTTCATTCAGTAAGAAGACTCCGGATGAAGAGGATGCTCTACGTCAGATGTCTTGAAGATGGACCTGCTCCGCGTCGGATGGATGAAGATAGAAGATGCCTTCTGGATGAATACTTCTGCCCGTCTGGAATACCACTTCGCCCGGCTTGGATGAAGACTTTTCCCGGCTTCGTTGAGGACTTCGGCCCGGTTGGATGAAGACTTCTGCCGCTTCCTTGAGGATGAATGTCCGGTCTTCAGAACTGTAAGTCGATCTTCAGGGAGTTAGTGTTAGGTTTTTTTAAGGGTGTATTGGGTGGGTTTTATTTTTAGGTTAGGGTTTGGGCCTGCAATAGAGCTAACTGCCCTTTTAAAGGGCAATGCCCATCCAAATGCCCTTTTCAGGACAATGGGGAGCTTAGGTTTTTTAGTTAGTATTTTATTTGTGGGGTTGGTTGTGTGGGTGGTGGGTTTTACTGTTGGGGGGGTTGTTTGTATTTTTTTTTACAGGTAAAAGAGCTGATTACTTTGGGGCTATTAAATAACTATTGTACCTAGTTAAAATAAATAAAACTTGCCTGTAAAATAAAAATAAACCCTAAGCTAGATACAATGTAACTATTAGTTATATTGTAGCTAGCTTAGGGTTTATTTTATAGGTAAGTATTTAGTTTTAAATAGGAATAATTTAGTTAATTATAGTAGGTTTTATTTATTTATTTAAATTATATTTAAGTTAGGGGGTGTTAGGGTTAGACTTAGATTAAAGGGTTAATACATTTAATATAGTGGCAGCGAAGTTGGGGACGGCAGATTAGGGGTTAATAAATGTAGGTAGGTGGCGGCGATGTTAGGGATAGCAGATTAGGAGTTAATATTAATATTATTATAGTGTCGGTGATGTCCGGAGCGGCAGATTAAGGGTTAAAAAATTTATTTTAGTATTTGCGATGCGGGAGGGTCTCGGTTTAGGGGTTAACAGGTAGTTTATGGGTGTAAGTGTACTTTTTAGCACTTTAGTTATGAGTTTTATGCTACGGCGTTCTACCATAAAACTACTGACTTTAGAATGCGTTAGGGATCTTGGAGGTAGAGAGTCTACCGCTCACTTTTTGGCCTCCCAGGACAGACTCATAATACCAGCGCTATGGAAGTCCCATAGAAAAAAGGGTTTACAAAGTTTACGTAAGTCGTTTTGCGGTAAGGCCAAAGAAGTGTGCGGTGCAAGACTCGTAATAGCAGCGGGCATAAAAAAGCAGAGTTAGGACCTGTTAATGCTGCTTTTTTTACCTTAACGCACAACTCGTAATCTAGCCGATAGTGAGGTATATAAACTATCCAAATCATAATATTATGACATATAATAAGAAACCACAGCATTTTCCTGATAGGAGTAGTGGATCACTCTTGGGTCTTTGTATAACTCAATATGAAGATATATATAACTCAGAGATATATGAAAATATTGTGAGCCCAGACTATAAAATACATATATAACCAGGGACTAAGTTACTCAAACTCTAGAAACAATTTAAAATCAGGTAACTGTGATATCAGACAAATATCTCTGAATAAGGCATTAGAAATAATCATAGAGGATGTTCAGTATAACAACAACTGGGAGCAATGTTTACTGTTAATGGAGCGGGGAAAACTAACCCCTTGCATAAGGCAGTTGTAGTCCATAATGATTATAAGCATAGACCCAGTTGATGGAAGGGCTCACCCATTAAAAAAATTAAGCTACACTTAAAACTTGTTTTCTTATCTGTAAAAGGTCCCCCAACTGAACATCATTTTCTAAGATAATGGCAAAGAAGGGGCAGATAATCACCTATTATCTCAATTAAATAAAATAGGATAGACTCCCAGCAGATGTCTGAGACTTATGTTGAAAACCTCACTGTCTCGGCCACTGACAGCCGGGCTGCAAATTTAATTATTTAAGAGAGGGAACCCCATAAAATATTGATAAAATACAGTTTAACCTCTCAGTCACAAGGTAATAAACATTAGAGATGGGAACATTATAAACCAGTAAGGATAACAAGCCTGTTGGGCTGGGTGAAAACTTCCCCATTAGGACCCTATGTATACGGTACAGTCAAGTAAAGGTATACTGAACAAAACGAGTTCAAAGTATATTATAAAATAACAAGAACAAATCTAGGTCTGCAAGTAATCTGTCATGAACGATACAATTATTATAGTTATCCAGACTCAAGCTATATGTAATAATATCTAGAAGCTATATATGGGAAAACAGGTAGGTAGAATACATAACAGCAATTATATCAATCAAACCTTTATATAGGGCTGTCTTATTTATAATCTCTGAGGAATCTATTAGGCTGCAGGGTCAGGTTTTCAGCTAATATCAGAAGGTACTTAGAGCGGGGAAAACAGTAGTGAATCCCACTTATGTACACACATTAATAGAAAACCTAAACAATTATCAAACTCTAGGGTCTCATAGATCTGGGTAATCAATACCTGAATCATTTATAGAAAAACATAATTTATGCTTACCACATAAATTCCTTTCCTTCCTAGCTGGAAGAGTCCACGACTTCATTCCTTACTGTTGGGAAATACAACACCTGGCCACCAGGAGGAGGCAAAGACACCCCAGCCAAAGGATTAAATAAGTAGGAGAAACATCTTACACTTAAAACTTGTTTTCTCATCTGTAAAAGGTCCCCCCAACTGAACATAATTTTCTAAGATAATGACAAAGAAGGGGCAGATGATCACCTATTATCTGAATTAAATAACGAGGAGGCAAAGACACCCCAGCCAAAGGCTTAAATATATCTCCTACTTCCACTATCCCCCAGTCATTCTGCAGAGGGAACAAGGAAAATTAGGAGAAACATCAGGGTATAAAAGGTGCCAGAAGAAATAATAAAAAAAGGGAGCCGCCCAACAAAAACATAAATTACAGGCGGAGTCGTGGACTCTCCCTACCAGGAAGGAAAGTAATTTATCTGGTAAGCATAAATTATGTTTTCCTTCCATAAGGCAGGGAGAGTCCACGACTTCATTCCTTACTGTTGGGAAAACTATACCCAAGCTCCAGAGGACACTGAATAAATAACGGGAGGGAACATAAAAAAGAGGCAGACCCTATTCTGAGGGCACCACAGCCTGCAAAACTTTTCTCCCGAAAGCTGCTTCAGCCGAAACAAACACATCAAACTTGTAAAATTTTGAAAAAGGGTGTAGGGAGGACCAGGTAGCCGCCTTACAAATCTGATCCATTGAAGTTTCGTTCTTAAAAGCCCAGGAGGAAGCCACTGCTCTAGTGGAATGAGCTGTAATCCTCTCAGGAGGCTGTCGTCCCGCAGTCTCATAAGCTAAGTGGATGATACTCCTCAACCAGAAAGATAGAGAAGTCGCAGTAGCCTTCTGAATGAACTTTTGAGATTTTAGACTCTTATGCATTCAACATATACTAATCATTTAGCAGGTTCAGTTGAACCTTTTGCTTGTATGTCTGTCTTAGTGTATGGAGTCTATGCTATTTATTGACAAAACAAGAAGGATTGGCACAGTGAAGTTACTACATAGGAAAAAGGGATATAATAGTCCCTGGTGCTGACCCTTTTTAACAAGTATCAAAGTAAAAGGATTGGGGGAATGGGACAAGAAGGGGTTAATTAGCACTCATTCCATTGTATTTTGTGAGAATTGTTGAAACAAAATTCAACTATTATTGGTAAAGATAGATTAATTAAAATTTAATATTTTATTAAACCACTATTAAAATGTGACTATTATTACCGCTGGGAAAATCCCATAGACCTATTGATAATCACACACACAGAGATATATTACCATCTGCAATATACCAAGACAGGGAACATAGCTCCAGCCACCCCCCTGTATTCCTGGCCAGTAACAGGATACCCTGGCTTCAGGTGACAGAGATGGCTAGTTTGCTACGTTATAATCTCTTGCAGAAAATTACCTCCTAAGGTGGATAAATCAATATAAAAAGTTTAAAAACAAGTACACATTCATACTAGCATACACCACACACAAACGCGTTTCGGCCGAGTAGCGGCCTTTCTCAATGTGTATCACCAATTGACAAGACGAGTGTTACACTGACGATTCCTTAAATACCCTATGTGTTACTGTCACAGCCAATCCTGTTACTCATTGCGTGCACGCCCATCAATTGGCGAATCAAAAACAACCACGCATTAGGTGTCTGAGCGACACGGTCACTGACAGATAAAAGCACCTATGTTAAAACAACGATCGTGTAAACATAATAACATTGCAATTCACGCTTGTGGGGTAATCCCCATTGGCCAAATCGGGACCAATCATGTGACTAGGTGTCAGTGTTGACTCCAGCTACGCGTGGTTGTTTTTGATTCGCCAATTGATGGGCATGCACGCAATGAGTAACAGGATTGGCTGTGACAGTAACACATAGGGTATTTAAGGAATCGTCAGTGTAACACTCGTCTTGTCAATTGGTGATACACATTGAGAAAGGCCGCTACTCGGCCGAAACGCGTTTGTGTGTGGTGTATGCTAGTATGAATGTGTACTTGTTTTTAAACTTTTTATATTGATTTATCCACCTTAGGAGGTAATTTTCTGCAAGAGATTATAACGTAGCAAACTAGCCATCTCTGTCACCTGAAGCCAGGGTATCCTGTTACTGGCCAGGAATACAGGGGGGTGGCTGGAGCTATGTTCCCTGTCTCGGTATATTGCAGATGGTAATATATCTCTGTGTGTGTGATTATCAATAGGTCTATGGGATTTTCCCAGCGGTAATAATAGTCACATTTTAATAGTGGTTTAATAAAATATTAAATTTTAATTAATCTATCTTTACCAATAATAGTTGAATTTTGTTTCAACAATTCTCACAAAATACAATGGAATGAGTGCTAATTAACCCCTTCTTGTCCCATTCCCCCAATCCTTTTACTTTGATACTTGTTAAAAAGGGTCAGCACCAGGGACTATTATATCCCTTTTTCCTATGTAGTAACTTCACTGTGCCAATCCTTCTTGTTTTGTCAATATATGCTCTTTGGTGGGCAAACCACCTTTCTTTACAATTGTGCACGTGATTAAGGTACTTTTAAACCACTATTCACTCAAATGGCGGCCTTTGATTTAGGAGCAGAAATGCTCCAATGGTCAGAAGACATTAAAAAACTAACAGTTGACTTACAAAGTAAAAACACTTTAGAAAATACACAATTAGGGGAATGGTTGGTATCTCTTAAAAATTTGAAACGTATTAGAAAACGTCAAATCAAAAAAGACAATGGAACATAGGTATGTTCAATTTCTATAATGATAATCAGATAATACCTAGAGGCCTTAGGCTCAAGTTGTTCCCTTCTTTCCAAGACCTGAAACCAACATTAAAATCTAAATGGGAGGAAGCGTTATCTGAATGCTCCCTCAAACTCATAGGCTATTTAATAGAACACGAAATGGATAAGCTTAATGAGTTAAATGAAGAAATAACAAAAATTGGTAATGAATTGAAACAATATGAGTCAAAGGAGGATTTTCAAAAATCCTATACAAAAACTAAGGAAGAAGTAGAGAGATTTGCGAAATACATAGCAAATAAAAAAGAGAAGAAAATAGAACGAGATTTAACTGACTATGCGAATAAATCTGTATATTCATGGAATACCAATAAAGCTAATATAGATTCAGATTTTTCTGATAAAGACTGTGAAACAACAGATGGTGATAATTCTGAGGATGAACTTAGACCTAAATCGATTCTACGTAGGAGAATTACCCCACACAGCAGTAATGGGAATATCCCTTTAGGCGTAGAACCCGAAGGGGTAAAGGCAGACAAACCCAGAACAAGAAAGCAAGTCAAATTCAGTCAGAAATCATTCCCCAAAAAGAAATAAGCCAACAAGAACTAAACATTATTAATCTATCTGACAAAATTTTAACTGATACACAGATTTCAGTTTTGAAGAAAGGCCTGTCATTTGTTCCAACAGCTACACTTGACAAGTTTGAAACCATTAAAGATGTACACCTTTTCACACGTAAAATACTATTGAGAAAATATTTTTCCACAAACACAGAAATAGAGGAATTAGATACAAATGATGCTAAGGCAATAAAAGATCTAATTTCCCTTTTGGAAGAATCTGATAATAACCCAAATGAGATTATATATGATGACACCAAATGGCGAAGCATATTAAAAACGAAATCACAGTTCATACCTCCACAAAGCACTTCATACAACACCTTGACATTTTTAGACTTGGTGTGTAAAGACATACTGGCAATTTCCCCCGAATCTGATGGTAGACTAGAAAATATGTCTGAGGAAGAAAAACTAGCACTCAGATTAATGAATAAATGGACGGATGTCCAAATTAAACAGAGTGATAAGGGGGGAAAAATTGTTGTGTGGCCCACTGAAATGTATTTGAATGAGGTGAAAAAACAACTGAGTAACAAAAGGAATTATAAAAATCTCTTTGGGAATCCAACTGAGGATTTTCTCAAACAGTATAGAAAGTTGATCAACTCAGCAGCAGCTGAGGGCACCATTGATAAAAAAGAACTACAATACCTAGAAGTAAAACATCCAATAACAGCCACTTTATATCTATTACCTAAAATCCACAAAAACCAACAATGTCCACCAGGGAGACCAATTGTCTCTGGCATTGGTTCTCTGACTGAAAAGGCCAGCAGATATGTGGACGCAAGATTAAGATATATAGTGGATTCATTGCCCTCCCATACAAAAGACACAATGCACATACTTAATAAAATCAGTACATTAGCTGTAACACCAGAATCTATCCTAGTGACTTGTGACGTGGAGTCACTGTATACTAGTATAAGAAAGAATTGGGGGTGTGCAGCAGTTTCCCACTTTTTGACAAAAAACAAAAATCTTACTAACGAGACCAAACAATTTATTGTAGATTTGTTGGAATTCGTTTTAGAACATAATTATTTTGTTTTCGATGGGAAGTTCTATTTGCAAGTATGTGGAACAGCGATGGGGACGTCGTGCGCCCCCACATATGCTAATATATACCTGGGCTGGTGGGAGGAAACTGTGGTATTCCATAACAATCTTTCACAGTTTACCAAACATATCACCCACTGGTCCAGGTATATAGATGATATCTTCTTTGTATGGGAAGGGTCTATAGAATTGCTGGATGAATTCATTTCAACTCTTAACAATAACCCTTTTGGACTTTTCTTGACTATGACACATGATGACTATAAGGTAGAATTCCTTGATCTAACTATTAAAAAAGTAAATAATTGTTTAGAGACTGAAACTTTCAGAAAGCCAACAGCGACAAACAATATTTTAAATGCAAATAGTTTCCACCACCCCAACACAATAAGGAGTTTACCTATTGGGGAATATTTACGAATTCGCAGAAATAGTTCATCAACAGAATCGTTCCAAAAAGCAGCAAATGAACTAAGAGAAAGGTTACTATTAAGAGGATATTCTAGGAAATCTCTAAAAAGAGCTTATCATAGAGCCCTATATAGAGACAGACAGGAACTTCTAAGCCCCAAAAAAATAGAGGAAAATCTTAATCCTTTGAGATTTATCTCTACATATTGTAGTCAAAGCCAACAAGTGTCCAACATACTGTCAAAACACTGGCATATTCTGCAATCAGACGAACAATTAAATTCCATTATTCCAAAAACACCTCTGCTCACCTACAGAAGAGCTAGCAATCTAAATGATAAATTGACAGTTAGCCATTTTGATAGAAATGCCAAAAAAGCCCCCCTATATAAGGGATGATTAGCATGTGGGAATTGCAAGATCTGTACACACATGGTAAAAAAGAAAACAGTAGTGGATAGGTTTAATAAAAAATGGACCATCCAAAATCACATTTCATGTAAAACCCAAAATGTAATTTACTGCCTATCATGCAGCTGCAATTTTTTTATACGTAGGCATGACCACAAGACAAATGGGCATAAGAATGACGGAACATCTCAGTAACATTAGGAATGCAGCAAAAGATACTGAAAAAGGCAAACAAATTACAAGTGTTGCTAGGCATTTCTTAAATCATCATAATGGCAAAACTAGCACATTTAGATGCTGGGGACTGGAAGCGATACGTCCAGGTATCAGAGGGGGTGATATGGAAAAAATCTTATTAAAGAAAGAAGCAAAATGGATATTTAATTTAAATACTGTAATGCCATACGGTATGGTCAGCCTAATATTAGTTTTGTTCACTGTGCACAGTAGATAGTTTTAAGAAATTGTAAACTATCAGTTAATAAGTAAAACATATTGGACTAAGAGTGCTGGTGTGAGATATCTTTATTTCCTTGTTTATATATATTCTTAGCATTTAACATATCTCAGCACCGATATTACCATATATCTAAAGTCCTAAAGTTTAAATAGACCTGAGCAAAGTATCTTTTTGATTATATTATAAGATTTCTGGATTGATTTAAATCCTTTCCTTTACTTTGGCTCGGTCTAGTTTTCTTATTAAAGAAAAACATAACTGTGTATAAGCTACATAACTTTTGGCTTAATTAAACAGCAGTAGGCATGGCCTTCACTTACAGCGACAGTGACTGGGATTCAGATGTGAAAGACACCTTCAATTTAGATGACTCAGATGACGATATATCACAAGCAGATAAAAACATCTATAAAGCCTTTAAAGAACAGAAGCAAGTTCTATATAAACAACTAAGGGTTAAATGGGAAATATCAAGCCTAACAAAGTATCAAACTGATAATATGATTCCAAGAGGTCTCAGATTTCTTAAATTACCAGGTACAAATCTACAGGAAACAGAAATACCAGACTTTAGGGAACAATGGGAAGATATTTTGACAGAATGTTCTAATAAAATAATGACTTTAATTTTAAAGGAAGACAGACTAAAACTTGAGAAAATAAATAAACAACTGATTGATACCACAACTACTTTAAATAAATGGGAAGACAATAGCGAATTTAAGGAATTAAATGATAAAATGAAAAATGAAATTTTGCGTACGCAATCTGAAATGAAAATTAAGAAAAAGAAAAAATATATAAGAGATGATAGGGATTATAAACAGAAACAGGTTTATACTTATAACAAAAACAAAAATGATGGTAGTGATTCAGATGAAGCAAAAAGTGGGCAAAAACAAAGAAAGGTCCCTTTAGGACAAACAGAAAAAGACACCCAAAAACTAGACGTAGCAGAAGTAAAAGTAACCCCCAAAAAAAAGAAAATGTCCAACAACAGGAGATCGAATTACAAGTTGAGAACAAAGAAATAGTTGATATGGCTATAATTAATCTTTCTTCAATAAAACTAACGAGTGAACAAATATCTCTATTAAATAAAGGGTTAACTTATTCACCTACTTGTATCCTGGATAAATTCGAGGCAGTAAAGGACTTGAAATTATTTGCTAGAAAATTAGTTTGTCATAAATTATTTGCAGCAGAGTCTGATATAATTTCAAATTCAGATGTAACTTTGGCAACACTCGAATCATTGATATATGACAATGAAACTACTGATATCACTGAGAACCAGAATACCATTGATAGTGGTCTTAAATTAAAATCGACTTTTATGCCCGATCTTAATAAAGTACCAGCAGTTTCGACCTTTGTCAGATTGGTTGAAGGGGAGATTATGCATCTAAATAATGATAAAATCATAATGGATAATCTCACTCAAAGTGAAAGAAAAGCACTGTATGAATTAGGATCAAATAAAAACTTAACCATAAAATCATCTGACAAAGGTGGCAATGTGGTAATCCAGGACACTACAAAATATAAGAAAGAGTGTTATAGACAGTTAAACGACACATCCCAATATAAGAAATTGTATGATAATCCTCTAAACATTATCTTATCACGATTAAAAACTATCTTGGAATATGGTTTGATGAATGATATAATTTCAAAAGATGAATTTGATTTTTTGTTACCCAAAAATCCAAAGATACCCACATTTTATACTATTCCAAAGGTCCATAAGGTGGGGTGTAAATACCCCCCAGGAAGACCAATAATTGCAGGCATTGATGGACCTTTGGAAAGTATAGGGGAATATATCGATCATTTCCTTAAACCGTTTGTCCAATATTTGACTACTTATGTTCAGGATACCCCTGACTTCTTAAGAAAGATTAATGGCATCAATATTGAAGAAGACACAATATTGGCAACTATTGATGTTGAATCACTGTATTCAAGCATTCCCACTGAAAAAGGAATGCAGGCTACACGATTCTTTTTGCAGCAAAGGGGGAGTGCTTTTCAGAAACACACAGACTTTGTTTGTGATTTACTGGAATTTGCACTAACTAATAACCTCTTTGTGTATGATGACAGGTATTTCCTGCAGATACGAGGCACGGCTATGGGGGCGAAATTTGCGCCCTCATATGCGTGCCTCTATCTGGGCTTCTGGGAAAACATTCATGTTTTGGACTCTGCCGCAGTGAGTGAGCACGTCTCTATGTGGCTTCGCTACATAGATGACGTGTTCCTACTGTGGCGAGGTACACAATCACAATTGAAGTCTTATGTTGAATCTCTGAACAATGAGACATTCAATTTAAAATTTACACTCACATATGACTCTTGCTCCATTAATTTTTTGGATGTAACAGTCATGTCCCATCAGGGTATTCTGACTACTAAAGTTTATCGTAAAAAAACCTCCACTAATAGCCTGTTAAGGGCTGATAGCTTTCACCCTAAACATCAAATAAAAGGGATACCAGTATCACAGTTTTTTAGGGCACGGAGGAACTGTACAACAGATGAGGAGTTTATGAATGAATCACAGGAGCTGACTAAACGTTTTAAAGAGAGGGGGTATCCTAAAAAAATGATAAGTACAGCATACCAACGTCAATATAAACGAACACAGGAAGAAAGTATTTTCAATGTTAAAACTAAGAAATCTAATAAAAGACAGAGTGGACCAATAAGATTCATATCTAGATATAATGAAAGCTGGGAAGATTTGAGGAAAATTATGCGGAGATACTGGCATATTCTCCTGTCAGATACTAAATTAAGCGAAATTTTAACTCCAGAACCCTTAATGACCACAAGAAGGGCTCCAAATTTACGTGACAGTCTGGTCCATAGTCATTATGTTCGGCCACCATTGGAGGGAAACTGGCTGGACAGGAAGAGCATGGAACCAGGTTGTTATCCATGCAAACAATGCAAAGCTTGCAACTATATAGAAAAAATACGTTTTTTTTTCTGATAGGAAAGGCAAAGTGTACAAGATCCGATCTAAAATAACATGTAGGACGCAGGGCCTAGTATATTTAGCAAAATGTAATTGTCCCCAATACTATGTAGGGAAAACTACAAGGGCTCTACGTGATCGCACATTGGAACATGTAAGGGATATCGAACAAGATGTCATTACTTCAAGTGTGGCGAGACACTTTACAGAATATCATAATTCGTCTCCTAACTGTTTTAGACTAATAGGTATTGATAAGGTCCACCTAGGTATTCGCGGTGGCAACATAGATAAAATCTTGCTACAGCGAGAAAGTAAGTGGATTTTCAATTTGGGAACCCTGACGCCGTATGGTTTGAATGAAGAAAATAACCTTGGCCATTTTTTATAATGCTGTACAAACAATAATTATTTACTGAATACTGTTTAGAGTATAAATAAATAGATCTGTATGAAAACATCTGGATGGGAGTCGCTGTCCCTGTGAGTGAATATGCCTCTGCATTAAGCTTTTTACTATAATTGTGGTAAACAGTATCTTTTTAGATACTTAATTATTTCACTTAGCAATTATTATGTTGCTAGCAGTAAAAAGTCGCAACAATATATTGAAACAAAGTGTCTTTTATTATAAAGAAATGTTTAATAACGATACTCATGAACAGGAACCAATATTCACCAGCTAAGTTTCCGGAGGAAATGGCAACCAATATCCCTTTAAATGAGGAAGGCACCAAATACAAATATACAAATTGCCCGGATGAAGCCAAAGAATTGGTGAAATGTACGTCGGCTCTAACGGCTCAGTTTGATCTGAGCAAGAGTGAGGAGAACGCCCACAATAGCCTGGATCACTGCGACTAGCCAAGCAGTGTTTAGCTCCTATGGAAGGACTTTCGGTCGAGCAGAAAAAAAGCCGGTAGTAGAGTGTAGAGGGAGGAAGTATTGCTACGCTTACGTCACACGCCACGGCTTGTGTGTGCCGGGATCGACCGGCCTTCGGCTGTGGAACGTAGCGCCCTCCAGGATCACTTTTCTACAGAGAAGAAACAGCTTCTTACGGAAAGAAAATTTACAGGCGGATTACAAATTAAGTGGATATATATCTGATGACCGGTTCAGGGGATAACTTGCTATTTGAAGGACACCAACTATACAGCATGAACGTTGGCCAACGATAAGTATAATTATGCTGAACTATATCTCATGAACTTTATGATTCATCATTATTTGTAGTTTTGATTGCGAGCATTTCTCCTCAGTATTTTATGTTCTAATTATATTTCCTTTTCATCACTTTTTTGTTTCAATTTACCATTGCATGATAATAGGGAGTATTATCCTGTTATTTATGGTCAGCCTAATATTAGTTTTGTTCACTGTGCACAGTAGATAGTTTTAAGAAATTGTAAACTATCAGTTAATAAGTAAAACATATTGGACTAAGAGTGCTGGTGTGAGATATCTTTATTTCCTTGTTTATATATATAAATGCCATACGGTATGAATGAGAACAATAATTTTTGGGCATTCCTGTAATTTATGTTGCAATTCTTTTACCAATTTTTCAACTTCGCAATCAATACTTCATGGATACATCTTATAATGGTTAAATTTACCTCTTTCATAAACGTGCACCCAGAAATTTATCTAATTTATCCATAATATACCCATTTAACTATTGATGTTTAATATACATCCAATGCTACAATACTTTTATTTTGTAGCAAAATATTGGATGTGTTGTTATCAATAAGCCACTTATGGGTAATGGGGGATTTGCTTGTGATGGGCATTTATCTCCAATAGATATGGAATATGTTTAATGTAATTCGGCGGTGGCGCATGCGCGAAGTGTTAGAAGGGACTGCACTATAGCAAATAAATGTGCGATCTACTATACTCCCTTGGTAAACAATCAGCCGAATAATAAATGTGGTTATATCTGGGTGCACGTAGAATGAGGCATTAGGTGTCTGAGCGACACGGTCACTGACAGATAAAAGCACCTATGTTAAAACAACGATCGTGTAAACATAATAACATTGCAATTCACGCTTGTGGGGTAATCCCCATTGGCCAAATCGGGACCAATCATGTGACTAGGTGTCAGTGTTGACTCCGGCTACGCGTGGTTGTTTTTGATTCGCCAATTGATGGGCGTGCACGCAATGAGTAACAGGATTGGCTGTGACAGTAACACATAGGGTATTTAAGGAATCGTCAGTGTAACACTCGTCTTGTCAATTGGTGATACACATTGAGAAAGGCCGCTACTCGGCCGAAACGCGTTTGTGTGTGGTGTATGCTAGTATGAATGTGTACTTGTTTTTAAACTTTTTATATTGATTTATCCACCTTAGGAGGTAATTTTCTGCAAGAGATTATAACGTAGCAAACTAGCCATCTCTGTCACCTGAAGCCAGGGTATCCTGTTACTGGCCAGGAATACAGGGGGGTGGCTGGAGCTATGTTCCCTGTCTCGGTATATTGCAGATGGTAATATATCTCTGTGTGTGTGATTATCAATAGGTCTATGGGATTTTCCCAGCGGTAATAATAGTCACATTTTAATAGTGGTTTAATAAAATATTAAATTTTAATTAATCTATCTTTACCAATAATAGTTGAATTTTGTTTCAACAATTCTCACAAAATACAATGGAATGAGTGCTAATTAACCCCTTCTTGTCCCATTCCCCCAATCCTTTTACTTTGATACTTGTTAAAAAGGGTCAGCACCAGGGACTATTATATCCCTTTTTCCTATGTAGTAACTTCACTGTGCCAATCCTTCTTGTTTTGTCAATATATGCTCTTTGGTGGGCAAACCACCTTTCTTTACAATTGTGCACGTGATTAAGGTACTTTTAAACCACTATTCACTCAAATGGCGGCCTTTGATTTAGGAGCAGAAATGCTCCAATGGTCAGAAGACATTAAAAAACTAACAGTTGACTTACAAAGTAAAAACACTTTAGAAAATACACAATTAGGGGAATGGTTGGTATCTCTTAAAAATTTGAAACGTATTAGAAAACGTCAAATCAAAAGACAATGGAACATAGGTATGTTCAATTTCTATAATGATAATCAGATAATACCTAGAGGCCTTAGGCTCAAGTTGTTCCCTTCTTTCCAAGACCTGAAACCAACATTAAAATCTAAATGGGAGGAAGCGTTATCTGAATGCTCCCTCAAACTCATAGGCTATTTAATAGAACACGAAATGGATAAGCTTAATGAGTTAAATGAAGAAATAACAAAAATTGGTAATGAATTGAAACAATATGAGTCAAAGGAGGATTTTCAAAAATCCTATACAAAAACTAAGGAAGAAGTAGAGAGATTTGCGAAATACATAGCAAATAAAAAAGAGAAGAAAATAGAACGAGATTTAACTGACTATGCGAATAAATCTGTATATTCATGGAATACCAATAAAGCTAATATAGATTCAGATTTTTCTGATAAAGACTGTGAAACAACAGATGGTGATAATTCTGAGGATGAACTTAGACCTAAATCGATTCTACGTAGGAGAATTACCCCACACAGCAGTAATGGGAATATCCCTTTAGGCGTAGAACCCGAAGGGGTAAAGGCAGACAAACCCAGAACAAGAAAGCAAGTCAAATTCAGTCAGAAATCATTCCCCAAAAAGAAATAAGCCAACAAGAACTAAACATTATTAATCTATCTGACAAAATTTTAACTGATACACAGATTTCAGTTTTGAAGAAAGGCCTGTCATTTGTTCCAACAGCTACACTTGACAAGTTTGAAACCATTAAAGATGTACACCTTTTCACACGTAAAATACTATTGAGAAAATATTTTTCCACAAACACAGAAATAGAGGAATTAGATACAAATGATGCTAAGGCAATAAAAGATCTAATTTCCCTTTTGGAAGAATCTGATAATAACCCAAATGAGATTATATATGATGACACCAAATGGCGAAGCATATTAAAAACAAAATCACAGTTCATACCTCCACAAAGCACTTCATACAACACCTTGACATTTTTAGACTTGGTGTGTAAAGACATACTGGCAATTTCCCCCGAATCTGATGGTAGACTAGAAAATATGTCTGAGGAAGAAAAACTAGCACTCAGATTAATGAATAAATGGACGGATGTCCAAATTAAACAGAGTGATAAGGGGGGAAACATTGTTGTGTGGCCCACTGAAATGTATTTGAATGAGGTGAAAAAACAACTGAGTAACAAAAGGAATTATAAAAATCTCTTTGGGAATCCAACTGAGGATTTTCTCAAACAGTATAGAAAGTTGATCAACTCAGCAGCAGCTGAGGGCACCATTGATAAAAAAGAACTACAATACCTAGAAGTAAAACATCCAATAACAGCCACTTTATATCTATTACCTAAAATCCACAAAAACCAACAATGTCCACCAGGGAGACCAATTGTCTCTGGCATTGGTTCTCTGACTGAAAAGGCCAGCAGATATGTGGACGCAAGATTAAGATATATAGTGGATTCATTGCCCTCCCATACAAAAGACACAATGCACATACTTAATAAAATCAGTACATTAGCTGTAACACCAGAATCTATCCTAGTGACTTGTGACGTGGAGTCACTGTATACTAGTATAAGAAAGAATTGGGGGTGTGCAGCAGTTTCCCACTTTTTGACAAAAAACAAAAATCTTACTAACGAGACCAAACAATTTATTGTAGATTTGTTGGAATTCGTTTTAGAACATAATTATTTTGTTTTCGATGGGAAGTTCTATTTGCAAGTATGTGGAACAGCGATGGGGACGTCGTGCGCCCCCACATATGCTAATATATACCTGGGCTGGTGGGAGGAAACTGTGGTATTCCATAACAATCTTTCACAGTTTACCAAACATATCACCCACTGGTCCAGGTATATAGATGATATCTTCTTTGTATGGGAAGGGTCTATAGAATTGCTGGATGAATTCATTTCAACTCTTAACAATAACCCTTTTGGACTTTTCTTGACTATGACACATGATGACTATAAGGTAGAATTCCTTGATCTAACTATTAAAAAAGTAAATAATTGTTTAGAGACTGAAACTTTCAGAAAGCCAACAGCGACAAACAATATTTTAAATGCAAATAGTTTCCACCACCCCAACACAATAAGGAGTTTACCTATTGGGGAATATTTACGAATTCGCAGAAATAGTTCATCAACAGAATCGTTCCAAAAAGCAGCAAATGAACTAAGAGAAAGGTTACTATTAAGAGGATATTCTAGGAAATCTCTAAAAAGAGCTTATCATAGAGCCCTATATAGAGACAGACAGGAACTTCTAAGCCCCCAAAAAATAGAGGAAAATCTTAATCCTTTGAGATTTATCTCTACATATTGTAGTCAAAGCCAACAAGTGTCCAACATACTGTCAAAACACTGGCATATTCTGCAATCAGACGAACAATTAAATTCCATTATTCCAAAAACACCTCTGCTCACCTACAGAAGAGCTAGCAATCTAAATGATAAATTGACAGTTAGCCATTTTGATAGAAATGCCAAAAAAGCCCCCCTATATAAGGGATGATTAGCATGTGGGAATTGCAAGATCTGTACACACATGGTAAAAAAGAAAACAGTAGTGGATAGGTTTAATAAAAAATGGACCATCCAAAATCACATTTCATGTAAAACCCAAAATGTAATTTACTGCCTATCATGCAGCTGCATTTTTTTATACGTAGGCATGACCACAAGACAAATGGGCATAAGAATGACGGAACATCTCAGTAACATTAGGAATGCAGCAAAAGATACTGAAAAAGGCAAACAAATTACAAGTGTTGCTAGGCATTTCTTAAATCATCATAATGGCAAAACTAGCACATTTAGATGCTGGGGACTGGAAGCGATACGTCCAGGTATCAGAGGGGGTGATATGGAAAAAATCTTATTAAAGAAAGAAGCAAAATGGATATTTAATTTAAATACTGTAATGCCATACGGTATGAATGAGAACAATAATTTTTGGGCATTCCTGTAATTTATGTTGCAATTCTTTTACCAATTTTTCAACTTCGCAATCAATACTTCATGGATACATCTTATAATGGTTAAATTTACCTCTTTCATAAACGTGCACCCAGAAATTTATCTAATTTATCCATAATATACCCATTTAACTATTGATGTTTAATATACATCCAATGCTACAATACTTTTATTTTGTAGCAAAATATTGGATGTGTTGTTATCAATAAGCCACTTATGGGTAATGGGGGATTTGCTTGTGATGGGCATTTATCTCCAATAGATATGGAATATGTTTAATGTAATTCGGCGGTGGCGCATGCGCGAAGTGTTAGAAGGGACTGCACTATAGCAAATAAATGTGCGATCTACTATACTCCCTTGGTAAACAATCAGCCGAATAATAAATGTGGTTATATCTGGGTGCACGTAGAATGAGGCATTAGGTGTCTGAGCGACACGGTCACTGACAGATAAAAGCACCTATGTTAAAACAACGATCGTGTAAACATAATAACATTGCAATTCACGCTTGTGGGGTAATCCCCATTGGCCAAATCGGGACCAATCATGTGACTAGGTGTCAGTGTTGACTCCGGCTACGCGTGGTTGTTTTTGATTCGCCAATTGATGGGCGTGCACGCAATGAGTAACAGGATTGGCTGTGACAGTAACACATAGGGTATTTAAGGAATCGTCAGTGTAACACTCGTCTTGTCAATTGGTGATACACATTGAGAAAGGCCGCTACTCGGCCGAAACGCGTTTGTGTGTGGTGTATGCTAGTATGAATGTGTACTTGTTTTTAAACTTTTTATATTGATTTATCCACCTTAGGAGGTAATTTTCTGCAAGAGATTATAACGTAGCAAACTAGCCATCTCTGTCACCTGAAGCCAGGGTATCCTGTTACTGGCCAGGAATACAGGGGGGTGGCTGGAGCTATGTTCCCTGTCTCGGTATATTGCAGATGGTAATATATCTCTGTGTGTGTGATTATCAATAGGTCTATGGGATTTTCCCAGCGGTAATAATAGTCACATTTTAATAGTGGTTTAATAAAATATTAAATTTTAATTAATCTATCTTTACCAATAATAGTTGAATTTTGTTTCAACAATTCTCACAAAATACAATGGAATGAGTGCTAATTAACCCCTTCTTGTCCCATTCCCCCAATCCTTTTACTTTGATACTTGTTAAAAAGGGTCAGCACCAGGGACTATTATATCCCTTTTTCCTATGTAGTAACTTCACTGTGCCAATCCTTCTTGTTTTGTCAATATATGCTCTTTGGTGGGCAAACCACCTTTCTTTACAATTGTGCACGTGATTAAGGTACTTTTAAACCACTATTCACTCAAATGGCGGCCTTTGATTTAGGAGCAGAAATGCTCCAATGGTCAGAAGACATTAAAAAACTAACAGTTGACTTACAAAGTAAAAACACTTTAGAAAATACACAATTAGGGGAATGGTTGGTATCTCTTAAAAATTTGAAACGTATTAGAAAACGTCAAATCAAAAGACAATGGAACATAGGTATGTTCAATTTCTATAATGATAATCAGATAATACCTAGAGGCCTTAGGCTCAAGTTGTTCCCTTCTTTCCAAGACCTGAAACCAACATTAAAATCTAAATGGGAGGAAGCGTTATCTGAATGCTCCCTCAAACTCATAGGCTATTTAATAGAACACGAAATGGATAAGCTTAATGAGTTAAATGAAGAAATAACAAAAATTGGTAATGAATTGAAACAATATGAGTCAAAGGAGGATTTTCAAAAATCCTATACAAAAACTAAGGAAGAAGTAGAGAGATTTGCGAAATACATAGCAAATAAAAAAGAGAAGAAAATAGAACGAGATTTAACTGACTATGCGAATAAATCTGTATATTCATGGAATACCAATAAAGCTAATATAGATTCAGATTTTTCTGATAAAGACTGTGAAACAACAGATGGTGATAATTCTGAGGATGAACTTAGACCTAAATCGATTCTACGTAGGAGAATTACCCCACACAGCAGTAATGGGAATATCCCTTTAGGCGTAGAACCCGAAGGGGTAAAGGCAGACAAACCCAGAACAAGAAAGCAAGTCAAATTCAGTCAGAAATCATTCCCCAAAAAGAAATAAGCCAACAAGAACTAAACATTATTAATCTATCTGACAAAATTTTAACTGATACACAGATTTCAGTTTTGAAGAAAGGCCTGTCATTTGTTCCAACAGCTACACTTGACAAGTTTGAAACCATTAAAGATGTACACCTTTTCACACGTAAAATACTATTGAGAAAATATTTTTCCACAAACACAGAAATAGAGGAATTAGATACAAATGATGCTAAGGCAATAAAAGATCTAATTTCCCTTTTGGAAGAATCTGATAATAACCCAAATGAGATTATATATGATGACACCAAATGGCGAAGCATATTAAAAACAAAATCACAGTTCATACCTCCACAAAGCACTTCATACAACACCTTGACATTTTTAGACTTGGTGTGTAAAGACATACTGGCAATTTCCCCCGAATCTGATGGTAGACTAGAAAATATGTCTGAGGAAGAAAAACTAGCACTCAGATTAATGAATAAATGGACGGATGTCCAAATTAAACAGAGTGATAAGGGGGGAAACATTGTTGTGTGGCCCACTGAAATGTATTTGAATGAGGTGAAAAAACAACTGAGTAACAAAAGGAATTATAAAAATCTCTTTGGGAATCCAACTGAGGATTTTCTCAAACAGTATAGAAAGTTGATCAACTCAGCAGCAGCTGAGGGCACCATTGATAAAAAAGAACTACAATACCTAGAAGTAAAACATCCAATAACAGCCACTTTATATCTATTACCTAAAATCCACAAAAACCAACAATGTCCACCAGGGAGACCAATTGTCTCTGGCATTGGTTCTCTGACTGAAAAGGCCAGCAGATATGTGGACGCAAGATTAAGATATATAGTGGATTCATTGCCCTCCCATACAAAAGACACAATGCACATACTTAATAAAATCAGTACATTAGCTGTAACACCAGAATCTATCCTAGTGACTTGTGACGTGGAGTCACTGTATACTAGTATAAGAAAGAATTGGGGGTGTGCAGCAGTTTCCCACTTTTTGACAAAAAACAAAAATCTTACTAACGAGACCAAACAATTTATTGTAGATTTGTTGGAATTCGTTTTAGAACATAATTATTTTGTTTTCGATGGGAAGTTCTATTTGCAAGTATGTGGAACAGCGATGGGGACGTCGTGCGCCCCCACATATGCTAATATATACCTGGGCTGGTGGGAGGAAACTGTGGTATTCCATAACAATCTTTCACAGTTTACCAAACATATCACCCACTGGTCCAGGTATATAGATGATATCTTCTTTGTATGGGAAGGGTCTATAGAATTGCTGGATGAATTCATTTCAACTCTTAACAATAACCCTTTTGGACTTTTCTTGACTATGACACATGATGACTATAAGGTAGAATTCCTTGATCTAACTATTAAAAAAGTAAATAATTGTTTAGAGACTGAAACTTTCAGAAAGCCAACAGCGACAAACAATATTTTAAATGCAAATAGTTTCCACCACCCCAACACAATAAGGAGTTTACCTATTGGGGAATATTTACGAATTTGCAGAAATAGTTCATCAACAGAATCGTTCCAAAAAGCAGCAAATGAACTAAGAGAAAGGTTACTATTAAGAGGATATTCTAGGAAATCTCTAAAAAGAGCTTATCATAGAGCCCTATATAGAGACAGACAGGAACTTCTAAGCCCCAAAAAAATAGAGGAAAATCTTAATCCTTTGAGATTTATCTCTACATATTGTAGTCAAAGCCAACAAGTGTTCAACATACTGTCAAAACACTGGCATATTCTGCAATCAGACGAACAATTAAATTCCATTATTCCAAAAACACCTCTGCTCACCTACAGAAGAGCTAGCAATCTAAATGATAAATTGACAGTTAGCCATTTTGATAGAAATGCCAAAAAAGCCCCCCTATATAAAGGGATCATTAGCATGTGGGAATTGCAAGATCTGTACACACATGGTAAAAAAGAAAACAGTAGTGGATAGGTTTAATAAAAAATGGACCATCCAAAATCACATTTCATGTAAAACCCAAAATGTAATTTACTGCCTATCATGCAGCTGCAATTTTTTATACGTAGGCATGACCACAAGACAAATGGGCATAAGAATGACGGAACATCTCAGTAACATTAGGAATGCAGCAAAAGATACTGAAAAAGGCAAACAAATTACAAGTGTTGCTAGGCATTCCTTAAATCATCATAATGGCAAAACTAGCACATTTAGATGCTGGGGACTGGAAGCGATACGTCCAGGTATCAGAGGGGGTGATATGGAAAAAATCTTATTAAAGAAAGAAGCAAAATGGATATTTAATTTAAATACTGTAATGCCATACGGTATGAATGAGAACAATAATTTTTGGGCATTCCTGTAATTTATGTTGCAATTCTTTTACCAATTTTTCAACTTCGCAATCAATACTTCATGGATACATCTTATAATGGTTAAATTTACCTCTTTCATAAACGTGCACCCAGAAATGTATCTAATTTATCCATAATATACCCATTTAACTATTGATGTTTAATATACATCCAATGCTACAATACTTTTATTTTGTAGCAAAATATTGGATGTGTTGTTATCAATAAGCCACTTATGGGTAATGGGGGATTTGCTTGTGATGGGCATTTATCTCCAATAGATATGGAATATGTTTAATGTAATTCGGCGGTGGCGCATGCGCGAAGTGTTAGAAGGGACTGCACTATAGCAAATAAATGTGCAATCTACTATACTCCCTTGGTAAACAATCAGCCGAATAATAAATGTGGTTATATCTGGGTGCACGTAGAATGAGGCATTAGGTGTCTGAGCGACACGGTCACTGACAGATAAAAGCACCTATGTTAAAACAACGATCGTGTAAACATAATAACATTGCAATTCACGCTTGTGGGGTAATCCCCATTGGCCAAATCGGGACCAATCATGTGACTAGGTGTCAGTGTTGACTCCGGCTACGCTTGTTTGTTTTTGATTCGCCAATTGATGGGCGTGCACGCAATGAGTAACAGGATTGGCTGTGACAGTAACACATAGGGTATTTAAGGAATCGTCAGTGTAACACTCGTCTTGTCAATTGGTGATACACATTGAGAAAGGCCGCTACTCGGCCGAAACGCGTTTGTGTGTGGTGTATGCTAGTATGAATGTGTACTTGTTTTTAAACTTTTTATATTGATTTATCCACCTTAGGAGGTAATTTTCTGCAAGAGATTATAACGTAGCAAACTAGCCATCTCTGTCACCTGAAGCCAGGGTATCCTGTTACTGGCCAGGAATACAGGGGGGTGGCTGGAGCTATGTTCCCTGTCTCGGTATATTGCAGATGGTAATATATCTCTGTGTGTGTGATTATCAATAGGTCTATGGGATTTTCCCAGCGGTAATAATAGTCACATTTTAATAGTGGTTTAATAAAATATTAAATTTTAATTAATCTATCTTTACCAATAATAGTTGAATTTTGTTTCAACAATTCTCACAAAATACAATGGAATGAGTGCTAATTAACCCCTTCTTGTCCCATTCCCCCAATCCTTTTACTTTGATGTCTATGCTATTTATATCACACATAGGGGGTTAATGGAGTTATGTCCCTTTAAATTTGCACACAAATATACAGCCAATGGTATTCAGCATACACTTGAACCAATTAGGTTTCAGCCTATTTAAGTAATGGCAATATGTCTGTTATCTATGTCTATGAATAAGGCTTGCATGCCGAAACGCGTAAGACAATGCAGTGTATGCTGCTGTTTTTACCGTGTTTTTACCTTGTGTTTCTACAAATAAATTTGTCTATTTTGCACTTTGAATAACTCGCTGGTTCTTCTGGAATTGGTAGTAGCCTTCTACCCCTTATAATTCCCTGTATAGATGACAAACAAAGAAGAAGAATGTCTGAATTCCTTAGTAGCCTGAAGATAGAAATTCAAGTCACGAACCACATCTAGATTGTGAAGCAAACGTTCCTTTGCTGAAGAAGGATTAGGACACAAGGAAGGAACAACAATCTCTTGATTAATGTTACGATCTGACACCACCTTAGGGAGGAAACCTAATTTAGTGCAAAACACTAAGAACAAGATTGAGGCTCCAAGGTGTTGCCCCAAATCTAAACACGGTCTGATCCTAGTTAGAGTCTTAACAAAGGACTGCACATCCGGAAGCTCAGCCAATCTTTTGTGCAGTAATACCGACAGGGCCAATATCTGTCCCTTCATGGAACTAGCAGATTAAGCCTTCTCCAGTCCATCCTGGAGAAAAGATACAGATCTTATTCCATGTAACCCGATTGTATTTTTATTGTATTTTTGGTGAACTGCATTTTGGATTATTTAGATTATTTTAATGTTTTAATTATCTTATATTTTATTTTAAATTATTTTAAATAATTTAAAATTGTTTTACTAATTTACTCGAGTCTGAGTATGGTAACACGAACTATACCATAGGTACTTGGATTTGGTTACATCACAATATTCACTCTTGTACCCAAACATACCGCCATATATCCAGCACTCATTAATAGGCAGCTTAGATTTATTCTCACACTAGTCTCTGTGTGGTAGTGTAACCTATCGAAACCGGAAGTATTAGACAATCACGATACCGGAAAACAACAGAAACCGGAAGTGCTATGACATAGCGAAACCGGAAGTGCTAATATGCGCTAACCGGAAGTATTAATATGTGCCGAACAGAGGTAATAAAGAGAAAGAATGAAAGTAAAGGCAGCTTTAGCTAAAAGATAAAGTAGTCACTATATGACATACAAAGGGAGTTAGGTCAATACCTAAATAGATAGCTATCGAAGTATGATAGCATCACTAACCCACAGGATATGAGCCAACATTAGAAAAACCGGAAGTAAACACGACAAACACTAGCGAAACCGGAAGTGTAGGTGGAACACAAATTTATCATACTTAGGATGCCAACTAAGGGCACATAGACAAAGCAAATAGCCCAAATTGAAATGGCCCCAAGAACACAATAATAGTTAAGACTCATAAATTAATATTTTGATTTTTTAAGAGTACATTTTAAAACGAAACTTTTGCCCATACCCACAATGCACCTAACAGGAAGGGGGCGTGGCCTACTAGCTTTTTGGCGCCCAAACATTAGCAACAGCCGCTATAAATTCTCTCAGCTTACTCACAATGTTAGTCTTGATAAAGGCCAGGAGTACATGGCCGAAACGCGTCGACTGATTTGAGTAAGCATAATACTGATATACCCACTTAACAGTTTGTATATATTATAGTATTGTTTGTTTTCTTTACAGGTTTTTGCACAATGTTATTTGGTTTTTGATTGGATCATACTGAGCTACAACTTCATTGCACAGAAATCACTACATCACATTGGACACTTTTTTAATCACCTTGAATACTCACTTTTTGCCACATAAACTGGAGGATTCTCACATTTTTTGCAAGGTTACACATTTTTTCTACATTTTTCTACATTTTTTCTACGTTTTTTTCTCCATTTTTTTCCCCTTTTTATCACATTAAGTGATCACACATTTTTGGATTTTCCATTTTCTCACCATTTCAGGCACAGGACACACACTGCTTTGGAATTATTTCAGAATTGGTCACGGACAGAGACACTAATTTTTTTGCCGTATTGTGATTTAATTGGACAAATATAACCATAAGAACATTTACCACCATCTGGACTGTTTCTAAATAAACTACTCCAATTAGGACACGTGGCCTAATTAGGATACTTGGTCTATCAGATCAATTATTGCAAAAAGGTTTTTATTGTGCATTCCCATTTTTTGCATTTATTTTATTGTAACATGGATCCATGATTTTATATGATTGTTATTTTTATTTCTATTTTTAGGATTGTGTATGTTTTTAAGTAGATCTGAGATATTTTAACATTTTTGTGTGGATTAAACATTGATATACATTCTTAAAGTTTACAACTAATTTATAGTTATTATACTACTTGTACATCGATCCCACCAACGTCAACAAGAGAACCTACATTGTGGACACCGCTCTATCAGTCTAACAGGTGTCCCCATTCCCTACCTCAGCCTTTTTTGGCGCTCACCTCCACCCCCATCTAACCGAGATAATATTGTCTGATTGGAATCTGATAAACTGGGATGAACTCAGAAGGGGCCAAGCCTTCAAAGCATTGAATATTGTCTGTAGTTCCAAAATATTGATCGGAAGGGAGGACTCCTGAGTTCACAGACCACGTGCCATCTTGGCACTGCAAATGGCTCCCCACCCGGCTCCCCACCCCACCATTTCATTGTCTCAGCATGCATAGTTGTAAGGGTCTGAGATTGAATCTGGCAAAAGGAATGATGTCCATACAGGACACCATGAGTCTAATGATCTACATACACTGAGCCACTGAGGGTCTCAAGGAGGCCTGGAGGGCAAGACATGCAGAAGTTAGTTTGCAATGTCTCTGATCTGTGAGGAATATTCTCATGGATATGGAGTCTATTATTGTCCCCAGGAAATGCACCCTTGTACTTGGAGTAAGAGAACTCTTTTCCAAGTTTATCTTCCATTCATGTGATTGAAGAAGATTGAGAAGGGACTCCAAATGTTCTTCCACTAGACGAAAGGATGGTGCCTGTACCAAGATATCATCCAAGTAAGGCGCTACTGCAATACCTAGTGTTCTAGCAATGGCTAGAAGAGCCCCCAGAACCTTCGTAAATATCCTTGGAGCAGTAGCTAGGCCAAACGGAAGAGCTATGAACTGGAAGTGTTGGTTCAGAAAGGCAAACCTCAGCAACTGAAAATGTTCCCTGTGAATCAGGACGTGAAGGTATGCATCCTTCAGGTCTATTTGGCAATAAACTGTCCTTCCTGAACCAGAGGAAGGATTGACCGTATTGTCTCCATCTTGAAAGAGGGAACACTCAGAAACTTGTTTAGGCACTTTAGGTCAAGAATTAGACGAAAAGTTCCCTCCTTCTTTGGAACCACGAACAGGTTTGAATAAAACACCAAAACTCTTTCTGCTGTAGGTACCGGGACAATTACTCCTAGAGAGGAGAGATCCCGTACGCAACCTAAGAAGGCAGCCCTCTTTTCTGGTCTTGTAGACAAATTGGAAAGTAGGAATCTGCCCCATTGCGGATGAGACTTGAATCCTATCCTGCATCCTTGAGATACAACCTCCAGGACCCAAGGATCCTGTACATCCTGGAACCAAGCGTCTTGAAAAAAAAAAGACAGTCTGCCCCCTACTCGATCAGATCCTGGATCGGGGGCTGCCCCTTCATGACGATTTGTTCTTGGCGGGCTTCTTAGTATGTTTGGACTTATTCCAGGAGTGAGCCAGCTTCCAAGTACTCTTGGGCTGCTCGGACTTGGATGAATATTGCTGTTGTTGTGACTTCTCAGCATGAAAGGAACGAAAATTAGACAGTTGCCGTGCCTATTCTTTTTATCCTGTAGTAGGAAGGCGCCTTTCCCTCTGGTAACCGTAGAGATAATGGAGTCCAGCCCTGGACCGAATAAAATCTTCCCCTTGAAGGGAAGAGAAAGGAGTCTGGATTTTGAAGTCATATCCGCAGACCAAGACTTCAACCAGAGAGCCCGGCAGGCTAGAACCGCAAAGCCAGAAGCCTTTGCATTTATGCGAATAATCTGCATATTCGCGTCACAGATGAAAGAGTTAGCAATTCTCAGTGCTTTCATTCTCTCATGAATATCCTTGAGGGGAGTCTCCACCTCAATGAGCTCCGACAGAGTCTCACACTAGTAGGTAGCTGCTCCAGCAACTGCGGCTACAGATGCCGCTGGTTGAAATAAAAACCCTGTATGTTGAACAACTTCCTCAGAAAGGTTTCCATTTTCTTATCCATAGGCTCTCTAAAAGAAGAACTATCCTCCAGAGGGATAGTAGTATGCATAGCCAGCAAAGAGATAGCGACATCCACCTTAGGGATGGAGCCCCACAAATTTAATTAATAGTCAGGGAGGGTGAATCATTTTTTAAAAGTAGACGAGGGGGATAAAGAAGTTCCTACTCTTTCCCATTCATTACTAATAATGTTCGCCATGTTAATTGGCACAGGAAAAGTCATAGGGACCTTACTATCTTCATAAACCCTGTCTAATTTAGGGATCTTAGGTTCCTCAAAAGTGTAGCCTCTAGAACCTCTAACATGGACAGAACCTCCTTTAATAAAAAACGCAGATGCTCAATTTTAAATCTAAAGAAAGGTTTCTCCGCTGAAGGTGGTTTAAAAACTGAAGTCTCTGACTCAGAAAGTTCACCCTCAGAAGCTAAAGAACTCATCCTTGGATAGCTGGGACATAGTAGCTAAATCCGACAAATATTTATTTGACTCTAAGTCAGGAGAACTATGTTTAACCTTTTCTCTTGCGTTTGTTAGAGCGAGGTAATTCACTCAGGGCCACAGACACCGCTGATTGTAATTACAGAGATGAGGACATAGCCACCAAAAGGTGGAGATGTCCAAAAAACAAAATTTATGCTTACCTGATAAATTTCTTTCTCTTGTGGTGTATCCAGTCCACAGGTTCATCCATTACTTTGTGGGATATTCTCCTTCCCAACAGGAAGCTGCAGAGGACACCCACAGCAGAGCTGTCTATATAGCTCCTCCCCTAACTGCCACCCCCAGTCATTCGACCGAAGACAAGCAAGAAAAAAGGAGAAACTATAGGGTGCAGTCGTGACTGTAGTTTAAAATAAAAAAAACCTGCCTTAAAGTGACAGGGCGGGCCGTGGACTGGATACACCACAAGAGAAAGAAATTTATCAGGTAAGCATAAATTTTGTTTTCTCTTGTAAGGTGTATCCAGTCCACGGGTTCATCCATTACTTGTGGGATACCAATACCAAAGCTTTAGGACACGGATGAAGGGAGGGACAAGGAAGGAACTTAAACGGAAGGCACCACTGCCTGCAAGACCTTTCTCCCAAAAATAGCCTCCGAGGAAGCAAAAGTATCAAATTTGTAGAATTTAGAAAAAGTATGAAGCGAAGACTAAGTCGCCGCCTTACAAATCTGTTCAACAGAGGCCTCATTTTTAAAAGCCCATGTGGAAGCTACCGCTCTAGTGGAATGAGCTGTAATTCTTTCAGGAGGCTGCTGGCCAGCAGTCTCATAAGCTAAACGGATTATGCTTCTCAGCCAAAAAGAAAGAGAAGATGCCGAAGCCTTTTGGCCTCTCCTCTGTCCAGAGTAGACAACAAACAATGCAGATGTTTGACGAAAATCCTTAGTAGCTTGTAAATAAAACTTTAAAGCACGAACCACGTCAAGATTGTGTAATAGACGTTCCTTCTTTGAAGAAGGATTAGGACACAGTGACGGAACAACAATCTCCTGATTGATATTTTTATTAGATACCACCTTAGGAAGAAACCCAGGTTTAGTACGCAAAACTACCTTATCTGCATGGAAGATCAGATAAGGAGAATCACACTGTAAGGCAGATAACTCTGAAACTCTTCGAGCCGAAGAGATAGCTACCAAAAACAGAACTTTCCAAGATAAAAGCTTGATATCTATGGAATGCAGAGGTTCAAACAGAACCCCTTGAAGAACTTTAAGAACTAAATTTAAACTCCATGGCGGAGCAACAGGTTTAAACACAGGTTTGATTCGAACTAAAGCCTGACAAAACGCCTGAACGTCTGGAACATCTGCCAGACGCTTGTGCAGAAGAATAGACAGAGAAGAAATCTGTCCCTTTAAGGAACTAGCTGACAATCCCTTCTCCAATCCTTCTTGGAGAAAGGATAATATCCTAGGAATCCTGACCTTAATCCATGAGTAACCCTTGGATTCACACCAATGAAGATATTTACACCATATCTTATGATAGATTTACCTGGTGACAGGCTTTTGAGCTTGAATCAAGGTATCAATGACCGACTCGGAGAAACCACGTTTTGATAAAATCAAGCGTTCAATCTCCAAGCAGTCAGTCGCAGAGAAATTAGATTTGGATGTTTGAATGGGCCTTGGAGTAGAAGGTCCTGCCTCAGTGGCAGAGTCCATGGTGGAAAGGATGACATGTCCACCAGATCTGCATACCAAGTCCTGCGTGGCCATGCAGGTGCTATCAAAATCACCAAAGCTCTCTCCTGCTTGATCTTGGCAATCAGACGAGGGAGGAGAGGAAATGGTGGGAACACATAAGCCAGGCTGAAGGACCAGGGCACTGCTAGAGCATCTATCAGCGCTGCCTGGGGATCCCTTGACCTGGACCCATAACAAGGAAGCTTGGCGTTCTGACGAGTCGCCATCAGATCCAGTTCTGGTTTGCCCCATATTTGGATCAGCTGGGCAGATACCTCCGGATGGAGCTCCCACTCCCCCGGATGAAAAGTCTGCCGACTTAGAAAATCCGCCTCCCAGTTCTCTACTCCTGGGATATGGATAGCTGAGAGATGGCAAGAGTGAACCTCTGCCCATAGAATTATCTTTGAAACCTCCAACATTGCCAGGGGGCTTCTTGTTCCCCCCTGATGGTTGATATAGGCTACAGTCGTGATATTGTCCGACTGAAATCTGATGAACTAGTTGAGGCCATGCCTGAAGAGCATTGAATATCGCTCTCAGTTCCAGAATGTTTATCGGAAGGAGGGCTTCCTCCCAAGTCCACGAACCCTGAGCCTTCAGGGAGTTCCAGACTGCGCCCCAGCCCAGAAGGCTGGCATCTTTCGTCACTATAGTCCATTCTGGCCTGCGGAAACTCATTCCCCTGGACAGATGGACCCGAGATAACCACCAGAGAAGAGAATCCCTGGTCTCTTGATCCAGATTTAGCAGAGGGGACAAATCTGTGTAGTCCCCATTCCACTGATTGAGCATGCAAAGTTGCAGTGGTCTGAGATGTAGGCAGGCAAACGGAACTATGTCCATTGCCGCTACCATTAGGCCGATTACTTCCATACACTGAGCCACTGATGGCCGAGAAGTGGAATGAAGCGCACGGCAGGAAGTTAGAAGCTTTGATAACCTGACCTCTGTCAGAAAAATTTTCATTTCTACTGAATCTATCAGTGTTCCTAGGAAGGAAACTCTTGTGAGAGGGGAGAGAGAACTCTTTACTTCGTTCACCTTCCACCCGTAAGACCTCAGAAAGGCCAGAACAATGTCCGTATGGGACTTGGCGATTTGAAAAGTCGACGCCTGTATCAGAATATCGTCTAGGTAAGGAGCCACCGCTATGCCTCGTGGCCTTAGAACCGCCAGTAGGGACCCTAGAACCTTCGTAAAGATTCTTGGTGCCGTGGCTAGCCCGAAGGGAAGAGCCACAAACTGGTAATGCCTGTCTAGGAAGGTGAACCTGAGGAACTGATGATGATCTCTGTTAATCAGAATGTGGAGATAAGCATCCTTTAAGTCCACGGTAGTCATAAATTGACCCTCCTGGATCATAGGGAGGATGGTTCGGATAGTCTCCATCTTGAAGGATGTTTAGGATCTTGAGATCCAAGATTGGTCTGAAAGTTCCCTCTTTTTTGGGAACTATAAACAGATTTGAATAGAAGCCCTGCCCCTGTTCCTCTCTTGGAACTGGGTGGATCACTCCCATAACCAGTAGGTCTTGAACACAACGTAAGAATGCCTCTATCTTTATCTGGTTTACAGATAATTGTGAGAGATGAAATCTCCCCTTTGGAGATGAAGCTTTGAAGTCCAGAAGATATCTCTGGGAAACAATCTCTAATGCCCAGGGATCATGGACGTCTCTTGCCCAAGCCTGGGCGAAGAGAGAAAGTCTGCCCCCTACTAGATCCGGTCCCAGATCGGGGGCTACTCCTTCATGCTATCTTAGAGGCAGCAGCAGGTTTTTTGACCTGCTTCCCCTTGTTCCAAGCCTGGTTCGGTCTCCAGACTGGTTTGGACTGGGCGAAATTTCCCTCTTGTTTTGCATTAGAGGAAGCTGAAGCTGCGCCACTCTTGTAGTTTCGAAATGAACAAAAAATATTCTGTTTGGTCCTTAATTTATTGGACCTATCCTGAGTAAGGGCATGACCTTTTCCTCCAGTAATATCAGAAATGATCTCCTTCAGGCCCGGCCCGAATAGGGTCTGTCCTTTGAAGGTGATGTTAAGAAGCTTAGTCTTTGAAGTAACGTCTGCTGACCAGGACTTAAGCCATAGCGCCCTGTGCGCCAGAATGGCAAAACCTGAATTCTTAGCCGTTAGTTTGGTTAGATGAAAAACGGCGTCAGAAATAAAGGAATTAGCTAACTTGAGCGCTTTAATCCTGTCTAAAATATCATCTAACGGGGTCTCCACCTGTAGAGCCTCCTCAAGAGACTCGAACCAAAAAGCCGCTGCAGCAGTAACTGGGGCAATGCATGCAAGAGGCTGGAGAATAAAACCTTGATGGATAAAAATTTTCTTAAGGAGACCCTCCAATTTTTTATCCATAGGATCTAAGAAAGCACAACTGTCCTCGACTGGGATGATAGTTGTACGCTTAGCTAGGGTAGAGACTGCTCCCTCCACCTTAGGGACCATCTGCCACGAGTCCCGTATGGCGGCATCTATGGGAAACATCCTTTTAAAAGCAGGAGGGGGAGAGAACGGCCCACCTGGTCTATCCCTGGTCTATCCCATTCCGAAAACCTCTTAGGGACTGGAAAAACATCAGTGTAAACAGGCACTGCAAAGTATTTGTCCATTTTACACAATTTCTCTGGAACTACAATGGGGTCACAGTCATCCAGAGTCGCTAAAACCTCCCTGAGCAATAAGCGGAGGTGTTCAAGCTTAAATTTAAAGGCTGTCATTTCAGAATCTGACCGAAGTAACGTCTTCCCTGAATCTGAAATCTCACCCTCAGATAACAAATCCCTTGCCACGGCTTCGGAGCATTGTGAGGGTATATCGGACATAGATACTAAAGCATCAGAAAGCTCTGTATTTGTTCTAACCCCAGAGCTGTCTCGCTTTCCTTGTTACCCTGGCAGTTTGGACAATACCTCTGTGAGGCTATTAGTCATAACTGCTGCCATGTCTTGTAAGGTAAACGCATTGGACATGCTATATGTACTTGGCATCACTTGAGCGGGAGTTATAGGTTCTGACACGTGGGGAGAGTTAGATGGCATAACCTCCCTTTTGTCAGTCTGAGACACCTCTGGTGATAAATCTTTAAATGACATAATATGGTCTTTATAAATTATAGAAATTTCAGTACATTTGGTACACATTCTAAGAGGGGGTTCCACAATGGCTTCTAAACATATTGAACAAGGAGTTTCCTCTATGTCAGACATGTTTAACAGACTAGTAATGAGACCAGCAAGCTTGGAAAACACTTTAATAAATGTGAAACAGCAATGAAATAAAAACGGTACTGTGCCTTTAAAAGAATAAAACTCACATAAACTGCAAAACAGTGTTAAAAAGTAGTAAACTCTTCAAAATTTTTACAGTGTGTATAAGGGACTAAAGCAGCATTGCACCCACTTGCAAATGGATGATTAACCCTTTAGGCCCCAAACCGGATTTGAAAAATGTTAAAAAACGTTAATAAACCGTTAAACACCTTGCCACAGCTCTGCTGTGGCTCCTACCTGCCCTCAAATACGATTTAGGAAAGAAATAAGCCCTCTATAGTGGTCCTCAGATGCCAGAGGACTCCTTTAGGGAAGCTGGATGTCTCAGTCTGAATATGAGCTGCGCATCTAGAGCGCGAAAATAGGCCCCTCCCACCATACACTCGATGTCAGAGGGCCTTAAGAAAATACTCCTAGGAGTATCTGACTAGACATGTGGAAACTAGGCCCCAAAAAAAACGATTTATCACCCTCAGAGAAAAAATGTTCTTTCTATATAACATGTAAACGTTTTGTCACTAAGAAATATGAGTATTAACATGAATATTACCCTTTTTTGTAAGCATGATCCCAGTCGTTGTTAAATCACTGCATCAGGCTTACCTCAATTATACAAGGCTCTGTCAGCATTTTCTAGATCGTATCATCTCTCTAGAAATAAATATACTGAACATACCTCAAAGCAGTTAATCTGCAAACCGTTCCCCCAACTGAAGTCTTTCCCATACTCTTCAGTTATGCGTGAGAACAGCAATGGACCTTAGTTACAAACCACTAAGATCATCAACCTCCAGGCAGATTCTTCTTCTAATTTCTGCCTGAGAGTAAAACAGTACAATGCCGGTACCGTTTAAAAATAACAAACTTTTGATTGAAGGTAAAACTACACTAAGTCACCACATATCTCTTGATACTTCCTATCTTGTTGAGAGCTGCAAGAGAATGACTGGGGATGGCAGTTAGGGGAGGAGCTATATAGACAGCTCTGCTGTGGGTGTCCTCTTGCAGCTTCCTGTTGGGAAGGAGAATATCCCACAAGTAATGGATGAACCTGTGGACTGGATACACCTTACAAGAGAAAAGTATGCTTTTTTTGCACTGAAGGATATGCAAGTCAAATAGTGTGAGAAAAGAGTATATTAAAAAGTAACTTTTATTAGAGAAAAATAAAAAGACAGCAGGTATTGATAAATATCTCACTGCCAAATCGCAATAGTTAAAAAATAACTATGTACGGTATATCTTGTAATGACTCAGAAAGGATATAGGTATCAGTAATTATTGTATAGGCTTGTATAAGTGGATTATGAATGTACAAGATTCCAGGATAACTGATATCACATAAGTTGCCTTTACAAAGGGCTCAATGTTGCAGTGAACCTAGATCTTCTTGTTGACATATATATAAAAAATCCCTATTACTAGCTTGTTATTCTAATACTGAAACCTAATCCCTGGTTATAAGAAGTACCATTACAAATCAAAAGATTCCACAGATTTGTGTCTATGTAATGAAGGTGAAATCACCCAAGAACGAAAATGAGGGTATGTCTCTGAGTGTAAAAGTAATATTGTATATGATGGGGAAATTACAGCAGTGCTTGATAATAACAGAGGAAGTAATATTATCTCAGGAAACAAACCACTGACTGTTAGATATTTGGACAAATAAAGATGTCTATGAGCGTATTATAAAAGGGTTAAATGAGTAGACATAAGGCACGCAGTTCGCATAGTAAAATGAATAGGTATTTCTGAGCACTTTATTAGGATTATGTCTCAAATGTTATTATGTCACAATTTGTATAAAGGTAGTAAATGAAATCGCTACAAATATTCTAATTGTGTCAAAGAATATCTTGTGAACTGAGTTGAGTGTTAATAACACTGCATGTGCATAAGAGAAATACAATACCAAATATTAATCTCTAATAGAGATAAGTAGTTATAAAGGATGATTGCTCAGTGGATAAGAATTTACTATGGCAGTGATGTTCATTAGGATTAAGATACTGTGTGCCACTAATATCAAAGTTAAAATAAACCCTTCAACGGTGTGAGTTATAACAATTTATCAAGAGATATAGGTATATGTTGCTTGCCGCAACCATACACCGAGATTACGAGTCTTGCGTTAGCCTTAAAAGCAGCATTGAGAGGTCCCAACGCTGCTTTTTAATGCCCGCTGGTATTACGAGTCTGGCAGGTACAGGTGTACTTCTCACTTTTTTTCAGCAACTCGACCATACCGCAAATCCCCTTACATAAATTGCGTATCCTATATTTTCAATGGGATTTTCCTAACGCCGGTATTACGAGTCTTGGAAAAAGTAAGCGATACACCCTCTCCTGTCAAGACTCCTACCGCATTTAAAAGTCAGTAGTTAAGAGTTTTATGGGCTAATGCCGTAACATAAAACTCTTAACTAAAGTGCTAAAAAGTACACTAATACCCATACACTACCTATTAACCCCTAAACCGAGGCCCCCCCCACATCGCAAACACTATAATAAAAAAATGTAACCCCTAATCTGCCGACCGGACATCGCCGCCACTTTAATATATGTATTAACCCCTAAACCGCTGCACTCCCACCTCGCAAACACTAGTTAAATTTTATTAACCCCTAATCTGCCATCTCTAACATCGCCGACACCTACCTACATTTATTAACTCCTAATCTTCCGCCCCCAACGTCGCCGCTACTATATTAAATGTATTAACCCCTAAACCTAAGTCTAATCCTAACCCCCCTTATTTAAATATAATTTAAATAAATCTAAATAAAATAACTACAATTAAATAAATTATTCCTATTTAAAACTAAATACTTACCTATAAAATAAACCATAAGATAGCTACAATATAACTAATAGTTACATTGTAGCTAGCTTAGGATTTATTTTTATTTTACAGGCAACTTTGTATTTATTTTAACTAGGTACAATAGTTATTAAATAGCTATTAACTATTTAATATCTACCTAGCTAAAATAAATACAAAAGTACCTGTAAAATAAACCCTAACCTAAGTTACAATTACACCTAACACTACACTATAAATAAATTAATTACCTAAACTAACTATAATTAAATACAATTAAATTAAATAAACTAAAGTACGAAAACAACAAACACTAAATTACAGAAAATAAAAAAATAATTACAATTTTTTAAAACTAATTACACCTAATCTAATTCCCCTAATAAAATAAAAATCCCCCCAAAATAATAAAATTCCCTACCTTATACTATATTACAAATAGCCCTTTTGTGGGGCATCGCCCCAAAGCAATCAGCTCTTTTACCTGTAAAAAAAAATACAATACCCCCCAACATTAAAACCCTCCACCCACACACCCAACCCTACTCTAAAAGCCACCCAATCCCCCCTTAAAAACCTTACACTAACCTCTTGAAGATCACCCTACCTTGAGACGTCTTCACCCAGCCGGGCCGAAGTCCTCCAAGAATTCGGGCAGAAGAGGTCCTCCAGACAGCCAGAAGTCTTCATCCGATCCAGGCAGAAGAGGTCCTCCAGACAGCCAGAAGTCTTCATCCAGGCGGAATCTTCTATCTTCATCCTTCCGGCACGGAGCAGGTCCATCTTCAATCCAGCCGACGCGGAGCATCCTCTTTCATCGATGTCCAAACGAAGAGTGAAGGTTCCTTTAAATTACGTCATCCAAGATGGCGTCCCTTCAATTCTGATTGGCTGATAGAATTCTATCAGCCAATCGGAATTAAGGTAGGAAAAATGCTATTGGCTGATGCAATCAGCCAATAGAATTGAGCTTGCATTCTATTGGCTGATTGGAACAGCCAATAGAATGTGAGCTCAATCCTATTGGGTGATTGGATCAGCCAATAGGATTGAACTTCAATCCTATCAGCCAATCGGAATTCAAGGGACGCCATCTTAGATGACGTCATTTAAAGGAACCTTCATTCTTCGTTTGGACGTCGATGGAAGAGGATGCTCCGCGTCGGCTGGATTGAAGACGGACCCGCTCTGCGCCGGAAGGATGAAGATAGAAGATGCCGCCTGGATGAAGACTTCTTGCCGTCTGGAGGACCTCTTCTGAACGGATCGGATGAAGACTTCTGCCGTCTGGAGGACCACTTCTGCCCGGCTTCTTGGAGGACTTCGGCCCGGCTGGGTGAAGACGTCTCCAGGTATGGTGTTCTTCAAGGGGTTAGTGTTAGGTTTTTTTAAGGGGGGATTGGGTGGGTTTTAGAGTAGGGTTGGGTGTGTGGGTGGTGGGTTTTAATGTTGGGGGGGGTATTGTATTATTTTTTACAGGTAAAAGAGCTGATTACTTTGGGGCAATGCCCCGCAAAAGGCCCTTTTAAGGGCTATTTGTAATTTAGTATAGGGTAGGGAATTTTATTATTTTGGGGGGATTTTTTATTTTATTAGGGGGATTAGATTAGGTGTAATTAGTTTAAAAAAATTGTAATTATTTTTTTATTTTCTGTAATTTAGTGTTTGTTGTTTTTCGTACTTTAGTTTATTTAATTTAATTGCATTTAATTGTAGTTAGTTTAGGTAATTAATTTGTTTATAGTGTAGTGTTAGGTGTAATTGTAACTTAGGTTAGGGTTTATTTTACAGGTAAATTTGTATTTATTTTAGCTAGGTAGTTATTAAATAGTTGATAACTATTTAATAACTATTGTACCTCGTTAAAATAAATACAAACTTGCCTGTGAAATAAAAATAAATCCTAAAATAGCTACAATGTAATTATTAGTTAATATTGTAGCTATATTAGGGTTTATTTTATAGGTAAGTATTTAGTTTTAAATAGGAATAATGTAGTTAATAATAGTAATTTTATTTAGATTTATTTAAATTATATTTAAGTTAGGGGGGTTAGGTTTAGGGTTAGACTTAGATTTAAGGGTTAATAAATTTATTATAGTGGCAGCGACGTTGGGGGTGGCAGATTAGGGGTTAATAATTGTAGGTAGGTTGCGGCGACATTGGGGGCGGCAGATTAGGGGTTAATAAATATAATGTAGGTTTGAAATTTATGTGACAACTTCCTTTTTATCTATACAAATGTGTATAAAATGTCAAGTTTTGTAATACATTTTATTCGCTTTGATATCTGAAGAAACGACCCTTGGCGGTTGAGAAACGCGTTATAATAAAGCTGATTTGAAATTCTTTTAAACTTTGGAAGTTGCACACTCTATTTTATGGTTTAAACCCAATTGAGCAACACACCATAGTTGCTGAACACAAAAACGCCTACAGCACAATTCCTTGGCCCCAGGAGAAAGCCCCGGGAGGAATCATATCCGACAGTGTACTAGCCACTGACTTAAGTGCTAGCAGGCGATTCAGTACTGGTCACAGCACAGTACCACAGTCTCCGGTAAGCGCATTACCATTTTGCTTGTTGTATCATCCTATGTGAAACAATATCACGCTATGTGGCGCCCTCTCCATTTCTCTTTCTAAAACAGTGATATCCCTGCTCTCTGGGAACAAGAGGAGCTGCCTACACAGGAACTTTTGGACGAACAAGACCACCAGACCGATATAGGACTGTCATTATTTCATCTTAGAGTCGATAACCGAGCAAGACATACTCGGCAAGAACGGAGTAACTATCTGTGGGACTTTTTATTGTTTTTTTGGTTTTCCCATCATTATTTGCATTTTGCATGTTATGTATTATTTATAGCAGCGTGCCTTCGTATCTCCTTGTGAGATACTACACCATAATGTAGGTGTCGGCGATGTTAGGGGCAGCAGATTAGGGGTTCATAGGTATAATGTAGGTGGCGGCAGTGTCCAGGGGGAGCAGATTAGGGATTAATAGTATAATGCAGGTGGTGACGATGTCAGGGGCGGCAGATTAGGGGTTAATAAGTGTAAGATTAGGGGTGTTTAGACTCGGGGTTCATGTTAGGGTGTTAGGTGTAGACATGAATGTATTTTCCCCATAGGAATCAATGGGGCTGTGTTAGGAGCTGAACGCTGCTTTTTTGCAGGTGTTAAGTTTTTTTTCAGCCGGCTCAGCCCCATTGTTTCCTATGGGGAAATCGTGCACGAGCACGTTTAGCCAGCTCACCGCTGACTTAAGCAGCGCTGATATTGAGGTGAGATGTGGAGCTAAATTTTGCTCTCCGCTCACTTTTCTGAGGCTAATGCCAGCTTGCAGAAAACTCGTAATACCAGCGTTGTCTTAAGTGAGCGGTGAGAAAAAAAGGCTTGTTTGCACTACACACCATTACCGACAAAACTTCGTAATCTAGCCGATAGTTTGTTAGGTGTTAATCTAAAGTAATGAGTCTCTGTATTAAAGTAACTGTCAGCTTAATATTGTGTTTAGAGAGCTGTCTAATAGTGCAGAGTATCGGTATGTATAGAGATCAGAATTGTAGAACACAACTGAATATCTAATTCAAGTTAAACTGTATTGTAATATACGTTGCGCAATGCAACCAACATGTCTAATGCAGAAAATAACGATAAGACTTTGTACACAAAAGCTGACGATATACAGCGTCACACAGGTGAGACAGCGATCATGAGACTCACTGGAGCTGCAAAATCCCCATACCTTGAGTTAACCTATCTAAGGTAGCGAGAACTAATTAACAACAGGTACTAGTTTTTATATAAACTGAGTCAATAAGAATTATATAATTTTAAGGTTATAACAACAGGAGAGCCGTTAAAAAAGGAAAGACCCCTGACGCTGCATTTCTCATACGCTTCCTCAGAGGGGGCGATTTCATTTACTACCTTTATACAAATTATGACGTAATAACGTTTGAGACATAATCCTAATAAAGTGCTCAGAAATACCTATTAATTTTACTATGCGAACTGCGTGCCTTATGTCTACTCATTTAACCCTTTTATAATACGCTCATAGACATCTTTATTTGTCCAAATATCTAACAGTCAGTGGTTTGTTTCCTGAGATAATATTACTTCCTCTGTTATTATCAAGCACCGCTGTCATTTCCCCATCATATACAATATTACTTTTACACTCAGAGACATACCCTCATTTTCCTTCTTGGGTGATTTCCCCTTCATTATATAGACACAAATCTGTGGAATCTTTTGATTTGTAATGGTACTTCTTATAACCAGGGAATAGGTTTCAGTATTAGAATAACAGGCTAGGAATAGGGATTTTTCATATATATGTCAACAAGAAGATCTAGGTTCACTGAAACATTGAGCCCTTTGTAAAGGCAACTTATGTGATATCAGTTATCCTGGAATCGTGTACATTCATAATCCACTTATACAAGCCTATACAATAATTATTGATACCTATATCCTTTCTGAGTCATTACAAGATATACCGTACATAGTTATTTTTTAACACAGGAGAAGTGTTTTTAACTATTGCGATTTGGCAGTGAGATATTTATCAATACCTGCTGTCTTTTTATTATTCCCTAATAAAAGTTACTTTTTAATATACTCTTTTCTCACACTATTTGACTTGCATATCCTTCAGTGCAAAAAAGCATACTTTTTTGGACATCTCCACCTTTTGGTGGCTATGTCCTCATCTCTGTAATTTAATATATATGCTTAAGCACTGCTCCTTGATTTTGACAAGGTCCTCACGGAGTTATATTGTTCCTTACAGCTTACTATAGTTCCTCCCTTGTTTCTTAAATTTGTATATTACACCTAGGCATAACTAGGTTTTCCAGGAACTACAAGCACTCATTTTGTAATCACGAGCCTACAACAAGACTTACTTGCTAGACAGCAAAAAAGATCAGAAAATCTAAACACTATGTTTAACCCCTCTAATGAACTTTCTCAAGAGGTAGGTGAGGATCAAATAAACAATTTATTGTGCGAATCACATAAAACACTTTACAAGCATTCAAAAAGGTGGTGGAATTTACACTTCTTCCAGAGATACTTAAAAGACAACATAATACCTAGGGGTCTGCGGATTAAATTGTTCCCTGCATATGATCTTAAAAAACAGGAACATATTGACAGGTGGGAAAAGGCATTAACCACATGCTCACTTAAATTAATACAGATACTGATAGAGTCAGACCAAGATGAGCTAGACCTATTGGAAGCTTATATACAAAATCATAATGATAATCTAAAAACATTTGAAAACTCAGATAAATTCAACAATCTCTACAAACAATATCAGGCTGAATTAGATACACTGGAGAATTAATTGATACAGAATAAAAAGCAAAAGTATCAAAGGGATCAAGGAGATTACCAGAATAAGTAAGTATATAAGTGGCAAAAAAGATATAACTCCAGACCATATAATACTAATAAACCTCAACATCTAATTCAACTCAATGAGAGTGATATTGAAATATCTGAGTCTGATACGTCTATGGAAAGTATCTCCCCTGAAAATATTATTCAACCAAGAACATATACAAGATCTCAAATACAAGCATTAGATTCCAATAATATGGCCACTCCATCCACTTCATCAGGGTCTTTTTTAGGACCAAATACAGTGACACAGAACACACCTTCACCCATCCCTACATTACCACAATCGAGACCTAACAAACAAAAAACGCAGACAATGCCCCCGAGGGAAACAAGGAGGAGACCACCAAGTCCCTTTTCAAAGATAAGAATTGAAACTTAAAAATTATTAATCTTACTGAACATACCCTCAATGATGATCATATTGCAAGTCTATCTAAAGGCTTAAGTTTTTGTCCAACAAATAATCTTAATAAATTTGAAGTAATTAAAGACATACATTTATTCACCAGGAAACTGTTACTTAAAAAACTTTATGCTAAGAAGGAGCTAGGGGATGATTGGACAATATCTGATCAATCAGCTTTACAAGACCTACAAGAATTATTACAAGATAATGCAACAGAAATTTCCCCAGAAATCACCTGGAGACAAAAGATAAGAAACAAATCCAAGTACATTCCCCCTAGCAGCCTCTCATCTGAAATACAAGTATTCAATCAAATAGTATGTCAAAAAATTGAAGATATACTTGAATACCGTCCTATCTCTAATTTATCCGCAACAGAGAAAAAGGCTCTACAGGAAATTCAAACATGGCAAGATACAATCATCAAGCCTTCGGATAAGGGAGGAACATAGTTCTGTGGCATAAAGATATATATTTAGAAGAGGCAAGTAGACAACTTAACAATGAAGAGTGCTACAAAAAATTGTTTAGTAATCCAACACAGGCATATCTGGAAAGATATAACCATATTATCGAAACGGCCTTTAAAGATCAGATAATTAATAAAACAGAAAAACAATTCCTTACACAACCACATCCAACTGTAGCTACTTTTTATCTTCTTCCTAAAATACATAATGATATTCATAAACATCCCGGAAGACCTATAGTGTCAGTTAACAATAGTCTAACAGAAAAAGCCAGTCAATACATTGACCAAAGACTAAGAGAATATCTATATACACTTCCCTCATATGTAAAAGACACAATGGAGGTACTCCAAAAATTAGATAATCTGACACTCTCCCCGAACTCTATTCTTGTTACAGCAGACATGGAATCACTGTACACGAATATTAGACATCAATTGGGAGAACAGGCAATCTCATATTTCTTAGCAACCAATGTAACGGATAATCAAGATCATAACCAGTTTATCAAACAACTGTTATATTTCATCTTGCATCATAATTACTTCACATTTAAAGACTCCTTTTTTCTGAAAACCCAGAGGACGGCAATGGGCACAGCATGTGCTCCAACATATGCTAACTTGTTTCTTGGGTGGTGGGAGTCGAAGATTGTCCTATCTGATACTAATGACTCATTCATACAGCATGTCCCCTTATGGATTTGCTATATAGATGATATCCTTTTCATTTAGGAGGGATCAATCGACATGCTCAAATAATTAATGATTAATCTTAACAACACCGACCTCAATCTAAAACTTCCTTATGAATATAGCCATCTCAAAGTGAATTTTTTGGACTTAGAGATTCAGATTGATGAACAAGGAAATCTAGGTACCACCCTTTATAGGAAAGCTACAGCTACTAACATTTTATTGCATCACACCAGTGCCCATGCTCCATGCACTCTCAGTGCTATCTCCAAAGGAGAATTCATATGCCTCAGGCGTAATTGCTCTGACATTACAGTGTACAAACAGGAAGCCAAAAAACTATGTAGCAGACTCCAAGACAGAGGGTACAGTAAACGTTCAACTAAAAAAGCTAACACATATGTGCTGAAAATGGAATGTCAGACTTTACTCCAACCAATTCAGAGAAGAACAGACAACATACCCAGAATAATAACTACCTATAACCCACAAATTCATCAAATTACAAAAGTCATTAATGATAATTGGCACATTTTACTCAATGATCCTCTCCTATCCAGCCAAATTGGGAATAGGGTATCTATAGGGTATAGAAGACCTAAGAATCTTAGAGACACCCTGGTCAAGAGTCATTATGTACATAGACCCAGAAAGACCAGCCAATCTCCAGGTATGTTCCCCTGTGGAACTTGCAGTATATGCCCAAAGGTATTGAAAACCAAAGAAATTTGTGATAAATATGGATACAAATACCTTCTTACATCACATTTCTCTTGTACCACGATTGGTGTAATCTATGCCTTACAATGCCCATGTAATTTATTTTATGTTGGGATGACCTCACGACAAGTGAGAACATGCATTATGGAACACAGCAGAAATATTCGTAATGCTAAGAAAGATCTGGAAAAACAGAAAACTATAACCAGTGTGGCTAAACATTTTCATTACAAACATAACAATGATACATTACTTATATTTACAGTCTTGCAACAAGTTACTTTAGGGATAAGAGGTGGCGATATTGAACAAGCTCTGTTAAAAATGGAATGTAGGTGGATACACCTATTGAATAGTGTAAATCCACATGGTATGAACGACTATAATAATTACAATGTATATCTGTAAGAAACAATCCATTTGCACATACTTTGCCATCACTATTAATACAATTCTCTTTTAGAAGTTTTATTATTGTTCTAGTCGAAACTCACACTCTCACTTATACACTACACAAATATACAAAACACATATTGTTTGTATATTTCTTCTCTCACTAATTTGTATGTAATGTTAGCGAGTATTATTGAATGCTCTTTATTGATACATATATTGATTTGTCACCAACTATATTAGTTATTTATGTTACACTTAGATTTTTGTCACTGATAGTAGGTTTCTGTTCACCATTTATTACTACTCATGGTCACATTGGATATGTACGGCTAGATTACGAGTTTTGCGGTAACAGGGGTGCGGGGCTAACGTGCAGTTTATTCTCACCGCTCACTTACATACAGCGCTGGTATTACAGGTTTTTATAAACCCGGCGTTAACAGACAAAAAGTGAGCGTAGAGCAAAATTTAGCTCCACACTTCACTCCAATACCAGCGCTGCTTAAGTCAGCGGTGAGCTGGTTGAACGTGCTCGTGCACGATTTCCCCATAGGAATCAACGGGGAGAGCCAGCTGAGAAAAAGTCTAACACCTGCAAAAAAGCAGCGTATAACTCAGTAACCCAGCCCCATTGATTCCTATGGGGAAATAAAATTTATGTTTACACCTAACACCCTAACATGAACCCTGAGTCTAAACACCCCTAATCTTACACTTATTAATCTCTTAAATAACTATTTAATAACTATTCTACCTAGTTAAAATAAATACAAACTTGCCTGTAAAATAAAAATAAACCCTAATCTAGATACAATGTAACTATTAGTTATACTGTAGCTATCTTAGGGTTTATTTTATAGGTATTTAGTTTTAAATAGGAATTATTTAGTTATTAATAGTAGGTTTTATTTAGATTTAATTATATTTAAGTTAGGGGGTGTTAGGGTTAGACTTAGGTTTAGGGGTTAATAAATTTAATATAGTAGCGGCGACATTGGGGACGGCAGATTAGGGGTTAATAAATGTAGGTAGGTGGTGGCGATGTTGGGGGCAGCAGATTAGGGGTTAATAAATATAATGTAGGTGGCGGCGATGTTAGGGGCGGCAGATTAGGCGTTAATCATATTTAACTAGTGTTTGCGAGGCGGGAGTGCAGCATTTAGGGGTTAATATGTTTATTCTAGTGGCGGCGATGTCCGGAGCGGCAGATTAGGGGTTAAAAATGTTATTATAGTGTTTGCGATGCGGGAGGGCCTTGGTTTAGGGGTTAATAGGTAGTTTATGGGTGTTAGTGTACTTTTTAGCACTTTAGTTATGAGTTTTATGCTACGGCGTTGTAGTATAAAGCTCATAACTACTGACTTTAAAATGCGTTAGGAATCTTGACGGAATAGGGTGTACCGCTCACTTTTTGGCCTCTCAGGACAGACTCGTAATACCGGCGCTATGCAAGTCCCATAGAAAAAAGACTTTACAAAGTTTACATAATTCGATTTGCGGTAAGGCCAAAAAAGTGTGCGGTGCCCCTAAACCTGCAAGACTCGAAATACCAGCGGTAGTGAAAATGCAGCGTTAGGACCTGTTAACGCTGCTTTTTCATCTTACCGCAAAACGCGTAATCTAGCCGTTTGTCTTTTAACCATCACTACACGACCTCAGTAATTGTTTCACTCAGCACCTGAGTATCCCCTTTGATAACATCCCTTAGCTCAGTTTTAATCACTCTGTTACACTTTATATATATTTCAACCATTTCAATATGTCCTCAGCACTGGCACACTTAGTACTTAAGTATTCACTACACTTTTTTAGCTTAATCTGCATCACTTTATTACATCGACACTTTATATATATATATATATAAATATATTAATATGTACAATTCTTCTCATATTGAAATTTTAGTTTTTCTTTCTTGCATTATTATATGCACTCTCACCAATTATTCTTTCATGCATATTATATGTTCTCCTTTTCCTTAATCACTTTGCTCAACTTTAGTGGTTTATTTTAAGAACTTTTGACTATTAGATAGATATTGATATTTAATAGATGCTATTCTTTTTTTGCCTGTAAATATAATGTATCACAATGACCTATTATCGCCTCATATCTACAATGTTTTCTGCTGTAATACTCCGGTCTCTCCCCATACATATTATACACCCATGAATGACATTACATAGTGTAATGTTAGGTTTAACTATAAGACAAGTTAGGTTTTATTTCACAGGTAAATTTGTATTTATTTTTACTAGGTAGTTAGTAAATAGTTAATAAATCAATACAAACTTAGCTGTGAAATAAAAATAAAACCTAAGATAGCTACAATGTAACTATTAGTTGTATTGTATCTAGCTTAGGGTTTATTTTATAGGTAAGTATTTAGTTTTAAATAGGAATTATTTAGGTAATGATAGTAATTTTTATTTAGATTTATTTTAATTATATTAAAGTTAGGGGTGTTAGGGTTAGACTTAGGTTTAGGGGTTAATATATTTCTTTAGTGATGTGGGAGGCCAGAGGTTTAAGGGTTAATAACTTTAGTATAGTGGTGGCGGCGACATTGGTGGCGGCAGATTAGGGGTTAATAAGTGTAATGTAGGTGTCGGCGATGTCGGGGGCAGCAGATTAGGGGTGTTTAGACTCAGAATTTATGTTAGGGTGTGAGGTGTAAACATAACTTTTGTTTCCCCATAGACATCAATGGGGCTGCGTTACGGAGCTTTACGCTCCGTTATTGCAGGTGTTAGGCTTTTTTTTAGCCGGCTCTCCCCATTGATGTCTATGGGGAAATCGTGCACGAGCACGTCAAACCAGCGCTAGTATTTGTGTGCGGTATGGAGCTCAATGCAGTCATATCGCAGGGTTTTCGCAAACCTGTAATAGCAGCGCTATTAAAGGTGAGCGGTGACAATAACTTGCAAGTTATTACCGAGCCGCTCATAACGCAAAACTCGTAATCTAGCTGAGTGTAAATATTGAAGCAAGGCTCTTGAAATAATACAAAAGCAAAGCAATAATAAAGACACCACTATGACTCTATTTTTCAAATATTATTTGCTACACCAGATCTGCAGATTTTCTCGGTCCCATATGGTTGCTGATGCTGATATGGGAAACAGTCCAATACTGTTATCAGACTCTGTAGGGGTCTAGTGCTGAACACTGGTAAACTAGTATTGAAAAGGTATATGTGTAAGACAAGGGCCTATTTCTGATAGACTGTCCACTCACATTTTCGTTGTAGTTGTAGTTATTGAGATCTATTTCAAGACGCTTCTCCCAATCAGTAGCAAAGGATCCTTCTGTACTCCTTATGGTCTCTGAGAAGTCCCCCTTCAAATATGTAGGTCCTCTGGCAGGAGCTGTATTTGTTGGAGTAGCCCGAGCAGATTGTGGAAATTTTTGCTGACCTCCATCATACTGCGACAGCGGGTTGTCCTCTCTTGGCATGGCCATCAGCTCCACCAGTGCAGAGGGAAGAAGTTCTGATGCTGGGTGTATGTGACCATTCAATATATCTAGTTGTAGAGCTTCAGCCACCAGTCTCTCTTCATAGCATGGTGACATAATCTGGAAGCCCGCTCGTGACATGATGGTTTTCAACTCTTGGGTGAGAAGGTCCTCAAGATGCTGAAAATGATTGCTAAATAACGAGCCCAGTGTTTGCAGAAGCGATGTACCCTGGGGTGGCATTTTAGGCATGTACTTATATTTAAGATCGCTTCTGTCAATTGCGTCCTCTGTAGACTAGCTTAGATTTCTAGTTCAGCATATGTCGCTGCTTAACCTGATACATCAGGAACTAGTGGGGGGTAAATGAGGTTCCAGGCCATTACAATGCCTCCGCTGCGTACCTCATCTATTCTGGTCTGCCAGGCTGAGATTTTAAGTGAAAGGTACAGAAACCTGCTCTTCAGATGTAGATCTATACAATACTTTTCAATAAAAACTTATATTGTAGGATGTTCAGGCGATAAACAGCGAATTTATTTACAACATGGCAGCTCCCATTGTTTTATAGACACTTAAACTTTACACTTCTTTTATCAATATTTCAACAGCTAATGAAATTTTTTAAAAATCATCTACATGTTATTATAAGACTAATCTTTTCTTTGAATGCATCATTCTATCTAGCATTTATTTAGTGTCCCTTTAATCAGTGTCAGAATATACTTTGTCTCTTCCTATATCTCACCCTTTTAACCCCTTTGTGTACAGCCCTGGGTTACCTATGTTTTATGTTTTGTTCCGTTGTTCCCTTTATCTGCTGCTATCTGTAGGTGGTACAGCATGAGACTCCTCCCTGACACAGATATCGGTGACATTGCAGTGAGAACCATGTTTTATTGCCTGTTATCTGACAACTGAAGGGATATGATTTCTTGCTATTGTTTTTGCTATGTGTATAGTAACTAAATGCTGCTGAGTGGCTTCTCAAACTGGGGCTTTTGTTCTAATGACTTTAATTCAGAACATGCCTCATATTAATGATTATGATATGTGTGAAGTCTGACACTGTATCATGTTCATAGATAAATGCTGTAAAGTAAAATTTATATTAAACCAAACCAAATAAACCTGTATTTTGTTATATACACTTTTTAAGCAGTCAGAAACCATATCAGTATGTATTTTATTAAAGTTACAGGGGTCGATTTAACAAGGGCCGAATGGCCCGTTCCGCCGGAGACAGCAGTTAAGAAGCAGCAGTCTTAGTACCGCTGCTCCTTAACTGTATCCACCGCCTCTGAGCGGCGGACAGCAATCAACCTGATCAGATATGATCGTGTTGATTGACATCCCCTGCTTGACACCCTGAATCTGTATATATATATATACAGGGAGTGCAGAATTATTAGGCAAATGAGTATTTTGACCACATCATCCTCTTTATGCATGTTGTCTTACTCCAAGCTGTATAGGCTCAAAAGCCTACTACCAATTAAGCATATTAGGTGATGTGCATCTCTGTAATGAGAAGGGGTGTGGTCTAATGACATCAACACCCTATATCAGGTGCGCATAATTATTAGGCAACTTCCTTTCCTTTGGCAAAATGGGTCAAAAGAAGGACTTGACAGGCTCAGAAAAGTCAAAAATAGTGAGATATCTTGCAGAGGGATGCAGCACTCTTAAAATTGCAAAGCTTCTTAAGCGTGATCATCGAACAATCAAGCGTTTCATTCAAAATAGTCAACAGGGTCGCAAGAAGCGTATGGAAAAACCAAGGCGCAAAATAACTGCCCATGAACTGAGAAAAGTCAAGCATGCAGCTGCCAAGATGCCACTTGCCACCAGTTTGGCCATATTTCAGAGCTGCAACATCACTGGAGTGCCCAAAAGCACAAGGTGTGCAATACTCAGAGACATGGCCAAGGTAAGAAAGGCTGAAAGACGACCACCACTGAACAAGACACACAAGCTGAAACGTCAAGACTGGGCCAAGAAATATCTCAAGACTGATTTTTCTAAGGTTTTATGGACTGATGAAATGAGAGTGAGTCTTGATGGGCCAGAAGGATGGGCCCGTGGCTGGATTGGTAAAGGGCAGAGAGCTCCAGTCCGACTCAGACGCCAGCAAGGTGGAGGTGGAGTACTGGTTTGGGCTGGTATCATCAAAGATGAGCTTGTGGGGCCTTTTCGGGTTGAGGATGGAGTCAAGCTCAACTCCCAGTCCTACTGCCAGTTTCTGGAAGACACCTTCTTCAAGCAGTGGTACAGGAAGAAGTCTGCATCCTTCAAGAAAAACATGATTTTCATGCAGGACAATGCTCCATCACACGCGTCCAAGTACTCCACAGCGTGGCTGGCAAGAAAGGGTATAAACGAAGAAAATCTAATGACATGGCCTCCTTGTTCACCTGATCTGAACCCCATTGAGAACCTGTGGTCCATCATCAAATGTGATATTTACAAGGAGGGAAAACAGCACACCTCTCTGAACAGTGTCTGGGAGGCTGTGGTTGCTGCTGCACGCAATGTTGATGGTGAACAGATCAAAACACTGACAGAATCCATGGATGGCAGGCTTTTGAGTGTCCTTGCAAAGAAAGGTGGCTATATTGGTCACTGATTTGTTTTTGTTTTGTTTTTGAATGTCAGAAATGTATATTTGTGAATGTTGAGATGTTATATTGGTTTCACTGGTAAAAATAAATAATTGAAATGGGTATATATTTGTTTTTTGTTAAGTTGCCTAATAATTATGCACAGTAATAGTCACCTGCACACACAGATATCCCCCTAAAATAGCTATAACTAAAAACAAGCTAAAAACTACTTCCAAAACTATTCAGCTTTGATATTAATTAGTTTTTTGGGTTCATTGAGAACATGGTTGTTGTTCAATAATAAAATTAATCCTCAAAAATACAACTTGCCTAATAATTCTGCACTCCCTGTATATATATATATATATATATATATATATATATATATATATATATATATATATATATATACATATACATATATATATATATATATACATACACACACAGTATCCTACAAAAGTGAGTACACCCCTTACATTTTTGTAAATATTTTATTATATCTTTTCATGTGACAACACTGAAGAAATTACACTTTGCTACAATGTAAAGTAGTGAGTGTACAGCCTGTATAAAACAGTGTAAATTTGCTGTCCCCTCAAAATAACTCAACACACAGCCATTAATGTCTAAAACGTTGGCAACAAAAGTGAATACACCCCTAAGTGGAAATGTCCAAATTGGGCCCAATTAGCCATTTTCCCTCCCCGGTGTCATGTGACTCGTTAGTGTTACAAGGTCTCGGTTGTAAATGGGAGCAGGTGGGTTCAATTTGGTGTTATCACTCTCACACTCTCTCATACTGGTTACTGGAAGTTAATCATGGCACCTCATGGCAAAGACCTCTCTGAGGATCTGAAAAAAACATAATTTATGTTTACCAGATAAATTCCTTTCCTACCGGATAGGGAGAGTCCATGGCTTCATTCCTTGCTGTTGGGAAATACAACACCTGGCCACCAGGAGGAGGCAAAGACACCCCAGCCAAAGGCTTAAATATCCCTCCCACTTTCTCATTACCCCAGGCATTCTGCAGAGGGAACAAGGAAAAGTAGGAGAAACATTAGGGTATAAATGGTGCCAGAAGATAAAATAAATAATAGGGGACAGTGGACTCTCCCTATCCGGAAGGAAAGGAATTGATCTGGTAAGCATAAATTATGTTTTCCTTCCTAAGATAGAGAGACTCCGCGGCTTCATTCCTTACTGTTGGGAAAGCTATACCCAAGCTCCAGAGGACACTGAATGAATAACGGGAGGGAACAAAAAGGAAGAGGCGGACCCTATTCTGAGGGCACCACAGTCTGCAAAACTTTTCACCTGAAAACTGCGTTAGCCGAAGCAAAAACATCAAACTTGTAAAATTTTGAAAAAGTATGTGAGGTACCCGCCTTATAAATCTGATCCATAGAGGCCTCGTTCTTAAAGGCCCAAGAGGAAACCACTGCCCTAGTAGAATGAGCTGTTATCCTCTCAGGAGGAAAATGTCCTGCTGTCTCGTAAGCTATGCGGCTGACACTCCTTAACGAAAAAGATAGGGAAGTCGAAGTAGCCTTCTGCCCCTTACACTTCCCCGAATAGACAACAAACAAAGAGGAAGATTGTCTAAACTCCTTAGTAGCCTGAAGATAGAACTTCAAGGTGCGAACCACATCTGAATTGTGAAGTAAGCGTTCCTTCGATGAAGGATTAGGACACAAGGAAGGAACCACAATCGATGTTGCAATCTGACACAGCCTTAGGAAGAAAACCTAATTTAGTACGTACAACTGCCTTATCTGCATGAAAAATCAGATAAGGGGGCTCACATTGCAAAGCAGAGATCTTAGAAACTCTGCGCGCAGAGGCAATAGCCAATAAAAAGAGAACCTTCCAAGATAACAATTTAATGTCAACGGAATGCAGAAGTTTAAACAGAACCTGTTTCAAAACCCGAAGAACAAGATTTAGGCTCCAAGGAGGAGCCCCAGATATAAACACAGGTCTGATCCTAATCAGAGCCTTAACAAAGGACTGCACATCTGGAAGCTCAGTCAGTCTCTTGTGCAATAAAACTGACAGGGCCAAAATCTGTACCCTCAGGGAACTAGCAGAAACGTCCTTCTCCAGCCCATCCTGGGGGAAAAAAATAAGATCCTGGCAACCTTAACTTTGTGCCAGGAAAAACCACGCTCTTCACACCAGAATAAGTAGGTCCTCCACACCTTGTGGTAGATAAGCCTAGTAACTGGTTTATGAACTTGAATAAGAGTATCAATGACACTCTCTTGGCTAAGACTAAGCGTTCAATCTCCACGCAGTCAGCCTCAGAGAATCTAGATTTTGATGAAAAAACATAAATTATGCTTGCCAGATGATTTCCTTTCCTTCTGCATGGGAAGAGTCCACAGCTGCATTCCTTACTTGTGGGAAATACTGAACCTGGCCACCAGGAGGAGGCAAAGACACCCCAGCCAAAGGCTTAAATACCTCCCCCACTTCTTCCTAACCCCAGTCATTCTGCTGAGGGAACAAGGAACAGTAGGAGAAATATCAGGGTGAAAAAGGTGCCAGAAGAATAAATTTAAATTTAGGGCCGCCCATTGGAGAACATGGGTGGGAGCTGGGGACTCTTCTCATACAGAAGGAAAGGAAATAATCTGGCAAGAATAATTTATGTTTTCCTTCTTAATATGGGAAGAGTCCACAGCTGCATTCCTTACTTGTGGGAAACATATGCCCAATGTCTAGAGGACACTGAATGCTAACGGGATGGTAAAAAGAGAGGCGGACCCTAATCGGGGGGCACCACAGCCTGCAAAACCCTTCTCCCGAAGGCTGATTCAGCAGAAGCAAAAACATCAAACTTGAAAAATTTGGAAAAAGTATGTAAGGAGGACCAGGTAGCTGCCTTACAAATCTGATCCATAGAAGCCTCTATTTTGAAGACCCAAGAGGAAACCACTGCTCTCGTAGAATGAGCTGTAATCCTCAGGAGGCGGCTTATGTCCCGCTGACTCTATACTAAACGAATGACAATCCTCAGCCAAAAAGATAAGGAAGTCGAAGAGGCCCTCTGACCCCTACACTTCCCGGAATAGAGAACAAACAGAGAAAGAAGTTTGTTTAAATTCCTTCGTGGCCTGAAGAAAGAACTTCAAGGCACAAACCACACCTGTGATGAAAGGCAAAGAATGCTACAAAAAGGGAGAGAGTGATGGCACTACTTGCAATTAGTAAAGATAAGAGAATGGGCCTGAAATAATTTAAATTGGCCTTATTTGTACTATTTAAATGGCCCAAAGGTGCTGTGTGTTGGTGCAAATTTTACAGAAGGCAGCTAAGAAACAGCTGCAAAAAGAATACACATAAAGCACTCTAATCCCACAGAAAAGTGTATACTATAGGTAAGGGTTACGTCAACAAAAAGAAATTTAAAAATTCATACTTTATTAGATATAATTAAAACATGGGTGCATTTAAAAACAACTAGAGACGATAGGGCTGAATGGTTAAATAATTCCCTGAGTAGAGTCACTTCAGGAAATAAGTAAATATGGTTGATTCCTAGGTTAGTTAGTAGATGGGGTGACCATTAATAAAGCCTAAAGTATTGTGACCCACACTAGAATAAGGGAATCAACTCTAATATGTCTGTGGAATGGAAGACAGTTGTGCAGAAATGTGTAAATGCTTGGTGCGAACTGTAAGTACTGCACTGCTGCAGTACTCAAATTATAGCCAGTAGGTAGTTATATAAGGTAAAGATTATCTGACATTTTAATAATCCCTTCCATGGTATATATCGCAGTATGGTCAAAAAGCCCTCAACAATTGTATATATGAGGTGGCCACTCAAGGTTATAAACTCATTTAAATAATTAAATATGCATGATCTTGAAATACGCTAGATTGCCTTATTCGGTAAAACGAGGGTAAGGATTGTACAAATGAATGCAATTACTACTCTGTAGCATCTATAATGTCAGGCTTCAAATGCTATAATTCATAACACACCTATTCACTTATATTTATGTCAAACTATGCTATATTGTAGCACAGTGTATTAGTAATGACTTAGTTGCGGTTATCTATATAAAACCGCCCGCATAAATTGTTTCATCTGGATTGGGGTTGCGTTAAGAGTATACGCATTCTAAACACTTATAGAAATGCTTATTGATTATCCGTAATTTGGCATACGTATATTCATCTACATGATTTTTAGCAAGTTATGAATATCATTGGTTCACCTTGAGTCACAATTTTAAGTTTACCCAATATACTTGCACCAATTGCAAGTATTGCCTTTTCTACCAATGAAGATAAACAAATGGTCAGTGCCTACAGTGTATCAGTGATGACTTAGTTACGGCTATCTATGCAAAGCCACCCTCATAAAAGTTGCCTTAAGAATATACGCTTTCGAGACACTTATTGACACATTTATTTTCCGTAGTAAGGCATGCGTGTATTCGTCTGCACAGATATTATCAAACTATAAATATCATTAGTTTACCTTAAGTTATAGTTTCAAATTTACCCAATATACTTGCAGCAATTGCAAGAGTATAGCATTCAAACCAAATTGAACATATGGTCAGCTCAGATATCAATATGCAGCCCTAATAGTACTCTAGAAAGTTAAAAATGAAGGGTCCCATACGCCCTTTCTCCTGACATGTTTTATCGGTTCTCCGGCTTTTTCGAAGGCCGGGGTGCCGTGGCGTCAGCGGCTTTTTGTTACGTTAGCCCCTCCTATATTTTCACTTCAGCGAATCGGATCCTTTGTTTATCATGTGCATCACTGCACCTAGGATCCTAGTAAAGATATATTTGACCTAGGCAGATCTACAGTAAATCGATACTACTTTTATTTGTAAGTTTGATATTTATACTTGAGTGTACAGTATGGTTCTGCTTGGTGGTAGTTGTGTATTCTTTTTGCAGCTGTTTCTTAGCTACCTTCTATAAAAGAAAGGCAAAGAGTGACTGGGGTTCTGTAAAAGAAAGGCAAAGAGTGACTGGGGTTAGGAGGTGCCCAGGTTCAGTATTTCCCACAAGTAAGGAATGCAGCTGTGGACTCTTCCAATATTAAGAAGGGAAATTGACCTTGTATCAGTATGTCTCTGTGAACCACGTCCTTCGCGGCCACGATGGAGCAATCAGGATTACTGATACCCGCTCCTGCTTGATGCGGGCCACCACTCAAGGAAGAGCAGAAAGTAAAGGAAAAAGATATATGAGTTTGAACCTACAGGGCACTGCTAGTGCATCTATTAGATCCGCTTGGGGATCCCTCGACCTCGACCTGTACTTGGGTAGTTTAGTATTGAGGTGGGACGCCATGAGATCTATCTCCGGCGTCGCTGACTTGCTGCATATCTCTGCAAACACCTCGGGATGGAGAGACCATTCCCCTGGATGGAAGGATTACCGGCTGAGAAAATCTGCCACCCAGTTGTCCCCACCCGGAACGTGGATCACTGACAACGAACAGCTGTAGGCCTGCACCCACTCCAGATACTTCCTTCATCACCAAGGAACTTCTCGTTCCCCCCTGATGGTTAATGTAAGTCACCAAGTTTATATTGTTTGATTGGAAACTGATAAACTGGGACGAACCCAGAAGTGGCCAAGCCTTCAAGGCCTTTAAAATTGCCCATATTTCCAAAATATTATTTGGGAGGGAGGACTCCTCCTGAGTCCACAACCCCTGTGCCTTCCTGGCACCCCAAACAGCTCCCCGTCCGGATAGGCTTGCGTCTGTAGTCACAATCTCCCAGGATGGTCTTAAGAAGCATGTCCCTCAGGACAGATGATCTGGACAGGGCCACCAAGAGAGTGATTCACTCGACCGGCTGCCTAATACAATCTTTTGAGACAGATCTGAATGATCGCCGTTCCACTGCCTCAGCATGCACAGTTGTAAAGGTCTGAGACGGAACCTGGCAAAAGGAATGATGTCCATGCAGGACACCATGAGACCAATCACCTCCATACACTGAGCCACAGAGGGACTCAAGGAGGTCCGGAGGGCAAGACATGCTGAAGTTAGCTTGCAATGTCTCTGGTCTGTTAGAAATATCCTCATGGATATGGAGTCTATTATAGTACCCAGGAATTCCACCCTGGTACTTGGGATAAGAGAACTCTTCAGAATATTGTCCAAGTATGGGGCTACAGCAATACCCTGAGTTCTGGCAACAGCTAGAAGAGCCCCCAGAACCTTCATAAAGATTCTTGGAGCAGTAGCTAGGCCAAACGGAAGGGCAATAAACTGGAAGTGCTGGTCCAGGAATGCAAACCTCAGGAACTGAAAGTGTTCCCTGTGGATTAGAGCATGAAGGTAAGCATCCTTCAGATCTATAGTGGTCATAAACTGGCCTTCCTGAATTAAAGGAAGGATGGACCTTATCGTCTACATCTTGAAGGAAGGGACAATGAGAAATGTGTTTAAGCACTTTAGGTCCAGAATGGGGACGGAAAGTTCCCTCCTTTGGGATCATGAAAAAGTTTGAATAAAACCCCAAACCTCTTTCTTCGATAGGCACCGGGACAACTCCTAAGGAGGATAGATCCCGAACACACACTAGAAAGGCATCCCTCTTTTCTGGTCTGGTAGACAGATTTGAGAGAAGGAATCTGCCCCTTGGGGGATGAGATTTGAAGCCCATCTTGAATCCCTGAGAAACCACCTCCAGGATCCATGGATCCTGTACGTCCTTGAACCAGGCATCTGAAAAAAAGAGACAGTCTGCCCCTACACGATCCAATCCCAGATCAGGGCTGCCCCTTCATGCCGATTTGTTTTCGGCGGGCTTCTTATTCTGCTTGGATTTATTCCAGGACTGAGCAGATTTCCAAGTACTCTTGGGTTGCTTGGGCTTGGAGGAGGATTGTTGTTATTGGGATTTGTCAGAACAAAAGGAACGAAAAGTAGAAGATTGTCGTCCCTTAGACTTGTTCTTCTTATCTTGCGGTGGGAAGGCACCCTTGCCTCCGGTAACCGTAGAAATAATGGAGTCCAGGCCTACCAAATAAAATCTTTCCCGTGAAGGGAAGAGAAAGGAGTCTGGACTTAGAAGTCATATTCGCAGACCAAGACTTTAACCAGAGTGCCCGGCGGGCTAGGACCACAAAGCCAGAGGCCTTTGAATTTAGGCGAATAATTAGCATGTTCACATCACAAATAAAAGAATTAGCAATTCTCAGAGCTTTAATTCTATCTTTAATATCCTCGAGGGGAGACACCACCTCAATGGGTTCTGACAAAGAGTTGCACCAGTAGGTAGCCGCTCTGGCAACCACGGCAACTGCAGCCGCCGGTTGAAACAAAAATCCTGTATGTTAAAACATCTTTCTCAGAAAAGTTTCCATTTTCTTATCCATCGGCTCTCTGAACGAAGAACTATCCTCAAGAGGTATAGTAGTACGTTTAGCAAGCGTAGAGATAGCATCATCCACCTTAGGAATGGAGCCCCACAAATCCAGTTGAGAGTCCGGGACCGGGAACAACTTTTTAAAAGTAGAAGAGGGTAAAAAAGAAGGACCAATTCTTTCCCATTCGTTCTAAATAATGTTCGCCATCTTAACCGGCACAGGAAAAGTCATAGGAACTTTCTTGTCTTCGTAAACTCTGTCTAATTTAGGTATCATAGGTTCTTCAGGCAGCGCAGTCTCTGGAACCTCTAACATAGACAAAACCTCCTTTAATACAAAAGTGCTCAATTTTAAATCTAAACGACGGTTCCTCCACAGCAGGAGGCTTAGACGCTAAGGACTCTGACCCAGAGAGTTCACCCTCTGAAGCTACAGAGGTTAACTCATCATCGGATAACTGGGACATAATAGCTAAATTCGATATTTAGATGACTCCGGGTCAGGAGAGCTATGTTTAACCTTTCTCTTGCATTTGTTAGAGCGAGGTAATGCACTGAGGGATGCAGACACCGCCATTTGTAACTGCGTGGCAAAGTTCGCAGGAAGAAGGCCCCCTCCAGATGGAGGATTAGATGTGCTACGGGGAACTGCATGTGCAGTGGATAATGTAGCAAGGGTAGTAATCTCACGGGACGCAGAGTCCTGAGAGGTAGACGACTCAGAGGGACTAAGCCTTAGCAGGCTTGACTCCCTTCTTAGACTTTATAATGGTGTTAAGGCATGTGGAACATAATTGAGTGGATGGGAAAACCCCGGCCTCCTCACAATATAAACAGGTATGATTTAGTACAGAAGGATCACCTTCTAACATATCAGAGTCCTCCATAGCTCAGGTTATACCCACAGAAGGACACAAATAAAAACGTTTTATTTATTATAGAAAACTGCATCTTTATATATGACTGGGGCACTCACCACCTCCTAGACCCAGACAGTTAACAGAGGAAACACTCTCCTCAGGTTCAAGTCTCAGCCAGAATGGAGGAAGTGAACATAGACCACACCCGGTCACATGGAGTGCAAGACAGTACTTCCCTTGTTATTACAAGTACAGCAAGTAATAGCAGCTGTGCAACACTTTCAAAAACGAAAGTGAAACCTGTTTGTTCCAGCCCAATTCCCACAGTCTATCAGCCCAGGAAAAAAATTACACAAAGCAGCATGTAAATAATTAATACACTGATTAATTAACCCCAACTGTTCAATAAAATCCCTTCAGAGGATATTAACCCTGGATCCTATCAAGATATAAAGGAGCCAAACTGTGACCCTGTTATAGTGTTTTATGTGTAAAAAACATAATTTATGTAAGACCTTACCTGATAAATTCATTTCTTTCATGGTGGCAAGAGTCCATGAGCTAGTGATGTATGGGATATACATTCCTACCAGGAGGGAGCAAAGTTTCCCAAACCTCAAATACATCACTCACTCATACCTCAGTGTAATGTATAGCCAAGGTAGTGAGGTGTAAAAGGAGTAAAAGCATAAAAAAGAGGAACAGGATAAATAAAGTGCTTTATATAAAAAAATCATAACCCTAAAATAATTGGGTGGGTCTCATGGACTCTTGCCACCATGAAATAAATGAATTTATCAGGTAAGTTCTTACATAAAAGAAGTTTTCTTTCATATAGGTGGCAAGAGTCCATGAGCTAGTGACGTATGTGATATAATACCCAAGATGTGAAAGTCCACGAGTCACTAGAGAGGGAGGGATAAAATAAAAACAGCTATTTCCGCTGAGAAATGAAATCCAAAAAATAATTACGTTTTCTTAAAAAAAAATATTAAAAACTCAAATCATAGGCACTAGAATCAAACTGAGACAGCTGCCTGAAGAACCTTTCTACCAAAGGCTGCTTCTGAAGAACCAAACACATCAAAATGGTAAAATTTAGTAAATGTATGCAAAGAAGACCAAGTTGCTGCTTTGCAAATTTGATCAACTGAAGCTTCATTCTTGAAAGCCCAAGATGTGGCAACTGATCTAGTAGAATGAGCTGTAATTCGCTGAGGTGGAGACTAACCCGCCTCCAAATAAGCTTTGTGAATTAAAAGCTTCAACCAAGGAAATTGCAGAGGCTTTCTGCCCTTTTCTGAAACCAGAAAAAATAACAAATAGACTAGAAGTCTTTCTGAAATCTTTAGTAGCCTAAACATAATATTTCAAAGCTCTTTCCACATCCAAAGAATGTAAAGACCTTTCAAGAGTATTCTTAGGATTAGGAAACAAGGAAGGAACAATAATTTCCCTATTGATGTTGTTAGAATTCACAACTTTAGGTAAAAAAACGAAGTCCACAAAACAGCTTTATCTTAATGAAAAATCAGATAAGGAGACTCACAAGAGAGAGCAGACAATTTAGAAACTCTTCTAGCAGAAAAGACAGCCAAAAGAAATATTACTTTCGAAGAAAGTAGTTAAATATCCAAAGAATGCATAGGCTCAAAAGGAGGAGTCTGCAAAATCGTTAAAACCAAATTGAGACTCCAAGGAGGAGAAATTGATTTAATAACATGTTTGATACAAATCAAAGCCTGAACAAAACAGTGAATATCAGGAAACATAGCAATCTTTCTATGAAATAAGACAGAAAGAGCAGAGATTTGTCATCAAAGTATTTACAGACAAACCTTTATTCAAACCATCCTGAAGAAACTGTAGAATCAAAGGAATTCTAAAAGAATGCCAAGAATGAGTGGAACACCACGAAATATAGGTTTTCCAAACCCTATGATAAATCTTCCTTGACTTACGAGCCTGTATCATAGTGTTAATTACTGAGTCAGAGAAACCTCTATGACTAAGAACTAAGCGTTCAATTCCCATGCCTTCAAATTTAGAGATTTGAGATCCTGATGGAAAACTGGGCCTTTGAGACAGAAGGTCTCGTCTTATAGTAAGTGACCAAGGCTGGCAACTGGATATTCGGACAAGGTCTGCATACCAAAACTTGTGAGGCCATGCTGGTGCTATCAGAAACACAGAAGATTGTTCCATTATGATCTTGGAGATCACCTTTGGAAGAACCAGAGGTGGAAAAATATAAGCAGGTTGGTAAAACCAGGGAACGTCCTCCAGCATCCATCATTTCCGCCTGAGGATCCCTGGAGCTGGAAAGGTATCTGGGAAGTTTCTTGTTCAGACGAGAGGCCATCAGATCTATTTCTGGAAGACCCCACATCAGTACAAGTTGAAAAAAAACATCTGGATGGAGAGACCACTCCCCCGGATGTAGAGAATGACGGCTGAGTTAATCCGCTTCCCAATTGTCTACACCTGGGATATGAATCGCAGAGATTTGACAAGAGTCGGATTCCGCCCAAGAAAGTATCAGAGAAACTTCTTTCATTGCTAAAGGACTGCGAGTCCCCCCTTTATAATTGACATATGCCACTGTTGTGATATTGTCTGTTTGAATATTGATCGGTAACCTCGCTTCTTGAGGATTCCAAACCCCTTGTGCTGTCCCACAGACAGCTCCCCAACGTGTAAGACTTGCATCTGTTGTGATGACAGTCAAGGAAGGACGAACAAAGGAGGCCCCTTGAACAATAAGGTGATATTTTAACCACCAAGTCAGAGAGAGTTGAGTGTTGGAATTTAAGTATATCAACTGTGATATTGGCGTATAATCCCTGCACCACTGGTGCAACATGCAAAGCTGTAGAGGTCTCATAAAAACGAGCAAGGGGAATTGCGTCCGATGCTGCAATCATGAGACCTAAAACTTCCATGCACATAGCCATTGAAGGGAATGATAGACACTGAAGGTTTAGACAATCTAAGACCAATTTCATTAATCTCTTGTCTGGTAGAGAAAGAGTCATGGACACGGAATCTATCTGGAAACCTAAGAAGGTGACCTTTGTCTGAGGAATCAAGAAACTCTTTGGTAAATTGATCCTCCAACCATGTCTTTAAAGAAACAACATTAGTTGTTTTGTGTGAGATTCTGCTAAATGAAAAGATTGAGCTAGTACCAAGATATCGTCCAAATAAGGAAACACTGCAATACCCTGCTCTCTGATTACAGATAGAAGGGCACCGAGAACCTTCAAGAAAATTCTTGGTGCTGTTGCTAGGCCAAATGGAAGAGCGACAAATTGTTAATGCTTGTCTAGAAAAGAGAATCTCAGAAAACGATAGCGGTATGGATGAATCGGAATGTGAAGATAGGCGTCCTGTAAGTCTATTTTGGACATGAAATGACCGTGCTGTACAAAAGGCAGAAATAGTCCTTTTAGTCACCATCTTGAAAGTTGGGACTCTTAAAAAACGATTTAAAGTTTTCAGATCCAGGATTAGTCTAAAAGAATCTTCCTTCTATCGGACAATGAATAGATATGAATAGAAATCAAATCCCTGTTCCTGCTGAGGAACTGGTACAATCACCCCTGAAAGCTTTAGGTCTGAAACAAACTTCAGAAAAAAGCCTGAGCCTTCACAGGGTTTGTTGGAACATGAGTAAGAAAGAATCTTCCCATGGGAGGTCTTATTTTGAAACCTATTTGATACCCTTGAGAAACAATATTCTGAATCAACTTATTTTCCAAATGTCTTGAAATAACTTTATTATGCCCCCCACTAGAAGAACTGGTTTGAGAGCCGCACCTTGATGCAGTCTTAGGGGCTGGATTTGGTTTCTTATAAGGCTTGGATTTATTCCAATTCAGAGATGGTCTCCAATTAGAGCCAGAGGCCTTAGGGGAAGGAGCAGTTTTCTGTTCTCTATTCTAACGAAAGGAACAAAAACGATTGGGAGCTATAAATTTACCCATAGATTTCTTGCCTTGGGGCAGAAAAACTCCTTTACCCCCAGTGATAGTGGAGAAAATAGAATTCAATTGAGAACGAAACAAATTATTACCCTGAAAAGATAGAGATAATAATGTAGATTTAGACACCATGTCAGCACTCCAAGATTTAAGCCATAAAGCTCTTCTAGTTAGAATAGCTAAAGACATAGATTTGACATTAATCTTAATGACATCAAATATAGCATCAAAAATGAAATGATTTGCATGTTGAAGTAAAAGAACAATGCTAGATAGTTCAGGATCTGATAACTGCTGTGTTAAACTGTCCAACCAAAAAGTTGAAGCAGCAGCAACATCAGCCATAGAAAGAGCTGGTCTAAGAATATAGCCAGTATGTAAATATGCTCTTCAAATGTAAGATTCAAGCTTCCTATCTAAAGGATCCTTAAAAGAAGTATCTTCCATAGGAATAGTGGTACATTAGACAAGAGTGGAAATAGCCCCATCAACCTTAGGGACCTTTTCCCAAAACTCTAGACTAGCCACAGGTAAAAGATACAAATACTTAAACCTAGAAGGGTTAAAAGAGGTACCAGGTTTAGACCATTCTTTAGCAATCATATTGGATATAGCATCTGGAATAGGAAAAACCTCAGGAGTAACCTCAGAAGTCTTAAATACAGAATTTAAACAATTATTAGCATTGCTATCAGGAGGACAAGACTCCTCAATACCCAAAGTAAACAATACTTCCTTTAATAGAGAACGAATATGTTCAATTTTAAATAAAAAAGATTTGTCAATTTCTGCCTCTGATGCAGAGTCAGAGGAACCCTCATTAGTAGATTATATTTCAGTATGTTGTCGGTGAGTACAAAATTCATTAGATCTATGACAAGTTTGGAAAGACCTTTTCCGTTTAATTGAAGGCAGAATATCAGTCATAGCCTTCTCTATGGTACAGCAATAAAAAAAATCATATCTGAAGGAATATCAGGCACATTAGACTGAGAAGGAATAACAGTAGATGTATTTGAAATCATAGAAACATTATCAGCATGTAATAATTTGCCATAACAAATGCCACATAATTGAGCTGAAGAAATAAGATCAGTATGTTTACAACATACACACTTAACTTTGGTAAAATTGTGTCCAGGCAGCTTAGTTCCTACAGTAACATAAGAGGCAGGGTCAGTGAGACATCTTGCAAAATGTAACAAAAAAGAAAAAATAACATTTCAACAAAATATCTAATTTCCTCAATATAGCAGTTTCAGGAATGAGAAAAAATGCTTATGATAAAATTCTTATACAAAAAGTAAAATCAAAAGCAAGAAGAATAGCTCTCTATAATATAATGAGAGCAGCGAGCATTAGAGGGAGAGGCTTAATATAACAAATTTTGGCGCCAAGAACAACGCACTGAAAAATGCAACACACATCATAACAAGCGCGACTTCATGCAAAAAATGACGCAATTAAATGACGCAACTCGCGTCACAACAGGCGCGTCCTCGCGCCAAAAATGATGCAATGAAATGACGCACCTCGTGTCACAGCAGGCGTGATTTCGTGCCAAAAATTACTCCAAAAAAAATACAATTTGTATAATCGCGAGCCTAAATTGCCCGCAAAAATTTTAAAAACAGTCCATGTTAGCAGCTAACCGGAACTCAAGGTAAGAAAAAAACAAACCTAAATTCTCCCATAAACATAATTTCCATTCTGAAACTGTGTGACTGCAAAGATAAATATTAACAGACCTGATTTAAGGCTAATCTATGCAATATACATTAAGGACTTTATAATATAAAGTGCCTTCCATAGCTGAGTGTCTTAAAAATTATATATACTTACCAGAAGACACCCATCCACATATAGCAGACAGCCAAACCAGTACTGAAACATATCAGCAGTGGTAATGGTAGAGGAGTATATTGTCGATCTGTAAAGGGAGGCAGCAGATGAATCCCCGAGACCGAATTTACAGAGAGCCCTAGAATAGATTTCCCATAGGCAAAAACATGGTATCATCAGGCAATACTCCCTTCACATCCCTCAGACAAACACTGTACTTAGAGAGGAACTGGGCTTCAATATGCTTAGAAGCGCCTTTCACAGAAGAAATCATGCACATCATGCTTCACCACCTCCTAATGAGGCAAAGTTTGTAAAACCAAAGTATGAGTGAGGTGGGAGATGTATTTATAGGCATTTGAGGTTTGGGAAACTTTGCCCCCTCCTGGTAGGAATGTATATCCCATTTGTCACTAGCTCATGGACTCTTGCCACCTATATCAAAGAAATTGAAACAATCTTACCTCCAGGATCCATGCTGTGGAACAGAACACAGCCTCTTAAGTGTGACAGTCTTATAGCAGCGATCCTGACATGGTCTTGAGTGAGAGAAAGCAGGCAGTGAAACTTGTCAACACTGATTGCTTAGGAGCTGTTAGCAGTAGTCTGGATGGTTTCGCAGAAAAACTTTCCCTGCATCTCCAGACTCTAACTTTCATCAATACTCTCACTGAGAGGTTGACATGACTACTTAAAATTCCAGTCCTATCTCGAAGGGCAGATACCCATTTTCAGGACACTCCGAATAATCTGCCACTTCTCTGCCACCTCCTAATGTGACAAAAGGCAAAGAATGACTGGGATAATAAAGAAGTGGGAGCGATATTTAAGCTTTTGGCTGGGGTGTCTTTGCCTCCTCCTGGTGGCCAGGTGTTGTGTTTCCCAACAGTAAGGAATGAAGCCGTGGACTCTCCCTATCTTAGGAAGGAAAAGAATTGTTGCTCTACATAAAGATGGCCTAGGCTATAAGAAGATTGCCAAGACCCTGAAACTAAGCTGCAGCATGGTGGGCAAGACCATACAGCGGTTTCACATGACAGTTCCACTCAGAACAGGCCTCGCCATGGTCGACCAAGTTGAGTGCACATGCTCAGCGTCATATCCAGAGGTTGTCTTTGGGAAATTCAGTAGACGTATGAGTGCTGCCAGCATTGCTGCAGAATTTGAAGGGGTGGGGGGTCAGCCTGTCAGTGCTCAGACCATACGCCGCTCACAGCATCAAATTGGTCTGCATGGCTGTCGTCCCAGAAGGAAGCCTCTTCTAAAGATGATGCACAAGAAAGCCCGCAAACAGTTTGCTGAAGACAAGCAGACCAAGGACATGGATTACTGGAACCATGTCCTGTGGTCCGATGAGACCAAGATAAACTTATTTGGTTCAGATGGTGTTAAGCATGTGTGGCGGCAACCAGGTGAGAAGTACAAAAACAAGTGTGTCTTGCCTACAGTCAAGCATGGTGGTGGGAGTCTCATGGTCTGGGTCTGCATGAGTACTGCCGGCACTGGGGAGCTACAGTTCATTGAGGGAACCATGAAAGTCAACATGTACTGTGACATACTGAAGAAGAGCATGATCCCCCCCCCTTCGGAGACTGGGCCACAGGGCAGTATTCCAACATGTTAACAACCCCAAACACACCTCCAAGACAACCACTGACTTGCTAAAGAAGCTGAGGATAAAGATGATGGAATGGCCAAGCAGGTCTCCAGACCTAAACCCTATTGAGCATCTGTGGGGCATCCTCAAATGAAATGTGGGGGAGCACAAGGTATCTAACATCCACCAGCTCCGTGATGTTGTCATGGAGGAGTGGAAGAGGACTGCAGTGGCAATCTGTGAAGCTCTGGTGAACTCCATGCCCAAGAGGGTTAAGGCAGTGCTGGAAAATAATGGTGGCCACACAAAATATTGATTCTTTGGGCCCAATTTGGACATTTCCACTTAGGGGTGTGCTCACTTTTGTTGCCAACGGTTTAGACATTAATAGCTGTGTGTTGAGTTATTTTGAGGGGACAGCAAATGTACACTGTTATACAGGCTGTACACTCACTACTTTACATTGTAGCAAAGTGTCATTTCTTCAGTGTTGTCACATGAAAAGATATAAAATATTTACAAAAATTTGATCACTTTTGTGGGATACTGTATATATATGTGCACACACACACACAGAGTGTAGGAATATGAGCAGGTCCCCCTTAGCACGGCTGCCGTTATGCTGCACGGGCTGCCTATGTAATAAATCAGGAGCTGCAGAGACACCAGCAGATTAAATTTACACCCTCAAGATCTCTATATCTGTGTGCAAGCTTATAGGGTATATATATGTGTGTGTATCTATGTAAGTCTTTTGAGTGTGTGTATGTATGTATGTATGTATGAGTGTTTGCGTGACTAATAACAGGTTTATTCCAGATTAAAGCCTGAACAAAACAATGACCATCAGGAAAGTTAGCAATCTTCCTATGGAATACAGAAAGAGCAGAGATGTTTTCCTTTCAAGAAACTGGCAGATAAACCTTTATCTAAACCATTCTGCAAAATCTGAAGAATTCTAGGAATTCTAAAAGAATGCCAGAAATAATCATGGTTGATACACCATGAAATATGTTTTCCAAAGTTTGTGGTACATTTTTCTAGAAACAGGCCTGCGAGCTTGAATCAGAGGGTTAATCATCGAATCAGAGAATCCTTTATGACTGAGAACTAAACGTTCAATTTCCATGCCATCTAGTGTAGAGACCTTACATTTCGATGGAAAAAAGGGACCTTGAGAGAGAAGGTCCGGCGTTAGAGGAAGAGGCCATGGCAGGCAACTGGACATTTGGACCAGGTCCACATACCAAATCCTGTGGGGCCATGCTGGGGCTATGGGGATTACAAGTGACTGTTCCATTTTTATTTAGGAAAAAAACAGTATGTTCAGAGGGGGAGATATATAAACAGACTGGAAAGACCAGGGAACTGCTAGAGCATCCAATACCGCTGCCTGAGGATACCAGAACCTCGCAAGGTACCTGGGAAGTTTAGTCTTCATATGAGAGGCCATCAGATCTATTTCTGGTAGGCACCAGTGTTTTACAATCAGATAGAACACATTTTGGTGGAGAGACCACTCTCCTGGCTGTAGGGACTGATGACTAAGGTAGTCTGCCTCCCAGATGTCTACACCTAGGATGTGAATCGCAATGATTTGGCAGGAATTGGTTTCTGCCCAAGAGAGCATTAAAGATACTTATATCATGGGTAGGGAACTGCAGATTCCCCCTTGATGATTAACATAAGCTACTACAGTAACACTGTCTTGTTATCCTTTTTTGAAAAGCAGGGATGTAAGCTCAGGAGTGTGAATGTGTCTGCAGTACTATATTATGTTTTGCAACAATGTTATACATTAGCAAGAGCACTAGATGGCAGCACTATTTCCTGTCATGTCAGGCATGTGCAAAGAATAACATTTGAACAAAATTTTATAATTGAAGTAAATTGGAAACTTTTTTTTTTAAATTGTATACTCTATTTGAATCATGAAAGACACATTTTGGGGGTTTCACATCCCTTTAAACATTTTATGTTGAAATCCCAAAGTGTTTAATATACATTTCACCCCTTAATTGCTGAAAATTTTCACACCCATTATCTGAGCTGTAAGAGCATTTAGATGCAGCTCACATTTAAGCACTACTAAAAGTTATTTTTCAGTGAGAAATCAACACAAGCTATATAATATTATTTTTTAATTTTATTTATTTTAGCAGACACAGCAGATTCAAACTATATAATTATATAATCTAGATCAAATGTGAGAAATTTACAACAAAAATTCATATTTTATTGCAATTTTAATAAACAAGGTTGTTGAAAAATAACTGCTTTTCTATAGAAATTAATAACTGAACTTCAAAGGAAAAAAAAAAAAAAGATATTTTTGTTATATTTCAACATAATGCATTTTAGCACAATCAATTTAAATGGACAATTTAAATTCTAGCAAAGAATACACTGATACTTCAGTGATTAGCAGACTATAATGCCATCAACAATATCTAAATGTCATCATATAAATAAGGGCTTTTAGTTATATGTATAACTTCAAACTGTATAAAGGGGCTCTAGGTGATCTCCTGGCTATTCTAACCTAAATAAGGATCCTGGATGCCCCCAGGATGAAGAATATATTGCACTACTTTGAAAATGCTTAAGGTGCAGAAGGGGCCTCAAACAGCTCATAAACCACATGGCCCAGGGGATCACATGCAGTCATCATCAGCACTAGGTATTGTGTGGGTGACAATTATGTGTCACACTCTGCACTTAGAAGGTTAAGCTCTGATTCCTTGATTTTCTTTAATATGAATTTTCTGATGCCTAATAAGAGTTGAATATCTTTTAAAACATTTCCCACATTTAGAACATGAAAATTCTTTCTCCCTTGTATGAGTTTTCTGATGCCTAGTAAGAGTTGCTTTCAGAGTAAAGGATTTCCCACAGTCATAACATGAAAATGCTTTCTCGCCTGTATGAAATTTCTGATGGATAATAAGATATGATTTCTGACTGAAAGATTTCCCACAGTCAGAACATGAAAAGCTTTTCTCCCCTGTATGAGTTTTCTGATGGATCATAAGCTGTGATTTAAAGATAAAACATTTCTCACATACAGAACATGAAAATCTCCTTTCTGCTGTATGAATTTTCTGATGAGTAACAAGATTTCCTTTATAGCTAAAACATTTCCCACATACAGAACAGGAATATGGATATTCTCCAGTATGAATGCTCAGATGTCTAGAAAGTTGCGATTTCTGAGTAAAACATTTCCCACAGTCAGAACATGAAAAGGACTTGTCTCCTGTATGAATTTTCTGATGCCTAATAAGAGTATTTTTCAGAGTAAAAGATTTCCCACAGTCAGAGCATGAAAATGCTTTCTCCCCTGTATGAAATTTCTGATGGACAATAAGATATGATTTCCGAGTAAAACATTTTCCACAGTCAGAACATGAAAATGCTTTCTCTCCTGTATGAGTTTGCTGATGTTCAATAAGAGTTGATTTTTGAGTAAAACATTTCCCACATACAGAACATGAAAAGGCTTTCTCGCCTGTATGTATTTTCTGATGGATCATAAGAGTTTTTTTCAATGTAAAACATTTCTCACATACAGAACATGAAAATCTCTTTTCTCCTGTATGAATTTTCAGATGCGTAACAAGATTTCCTTTACGGTTAAAACATTTCCCACATATAGAACAGGAAAATGGATATTCTCCTGTATGAATGCTCAGATGTCTAGAAAGTTGCGATTTCTGACTAAAACATTTCCCACAGTCAGAACAAGAAAATGCCTTGTCTCCTGTATGAGTTTTCTGATGCCTAATAAGAGTATTTTTCAGAGTAAAAGATTTCCCACAGTCAGAACATGAAAATGCTTTCTCCCCTGTATGAAATTTCTGATGGACAATAAGATATGATCTGTGAGTAAAACATTTCCCACAGTCAACACATGAAAATGGTTTTTCTCCTGTATGAAATTTCTGATGGACAATAAGATGTGATTTCTGACTAAAAGATTTCCCACAGTCAGAACATGAAAATGCTTTTTCTTCTGTATGAGTTTGCTGATGTTTAATAAGAGTTGATTTCCGAGTAAAACATTTCCCACAGTAAGAACATGAAAAGCTTTTCTCCCCTGTATGAATTTTCTGATGGATCATAAGATGTGATTTAAAGATAAAACATTTATCACATACAGAACATGAAAATTTCCTTTCTGCTGTATGAATTTTCTGATGAATAACAAGATTTCCTTTATGGTTAAAACATTTCCCACATATAGAACAGGAAAATGAATATTCTCCAGTATGAATGTTCAAATGTCTAGAAAGATGTGATTTCTGAGTAAAACATTTCCCACAGTCAGAACATGAAAATGCCTTATCTCTTGTGTGAATTTTCTGATGCCTAGTAAGAGTTTCTTTCAGAGTAAAAGATTTCCCACAGTCAGAACATGAAAATGCTTCTTCTTCTGTATGATTTTTCTGATGACTAAAAAGATCTGATTTTGCTGTAAAACATTTCCCACGTTCAAAACATGCATTGCCCATGTAGCTTCTTTGATTTTGAAGATATAAAGAAGCATCTGTACTGTGATCATTGCAGTTTGTGAATTCACCTATTAATAAGAAATACAATGAGAGTAATGTTATTTATTATTGACATAATTATTTAATCATGAGAACATTTGAACTGTTCTGTGTTAGCCTGTCCCCTACCCTTGTAGTAAACACTGTGACCGCTAGAACTTTCCCCAGCTTCCATATGCTAAGGTTTAAGGGCAGTTTACTTGACAGTAGGGGCTATTTTTAAGAAGTCCCACTTAGTCAAAGATTGAACTAAATTGAAATTAATGTTATTGTAATTATTTGTAATTTTCTATCTAATGTATTTAGACCTTTTAAAATTATGTTTAAAGTAACTTTTAGTAACACACTTATTTCAGTCCCAAACCTATTCTTTATAACTACTGCTGGTTTACATATAGTTAAAACAAGGATGTAGTTAAAACAATTTTTATAACTACTGCTTGTGCGCTTATAGTTAAAAACATAATTTATATTTACCTGATAAATTAATTTCTTTCATGGTGGCGAGAATCCACAACCTGTTAAGTATGGGATATCCATTTCCACCAAGTGGAGGCAAAGCCTATAACCCCCCCCCCCCCCCACCACCTCACTCATACCTTAGTTTGACGTATAGCGAAGTGGTAAGGTGTTTAGAAGGAGTAAAAGCCAAAATGAGGAGCAGGAAAAAAGATGTGCTTAAACAAAACAAAAAAAATCAACCCCAAAACAGGTGGGGGCTCGCTGATTCTTGGCACCATGAAAGAAATTAATTTATCAAGTAAGACATAAATTTCACATATATTCACATAGGTGGGATATAATACCCACTATATGGAAGTCCATGAGTAACAATAAAAGGGAGGAATTAAAATAAAAACAGCTTTTTGTGCAGAGAAATTAAATCCATAACCCAATTTTCTTTCTTTTTTTGACAAACTCAATATATAGGCATCATTATCAAACTGAGACAACTGCCTGAAGGACAATTCTACCAAAGGTTGCTACTAACGAAGCAAAAACATCAAAATGGTAACATTTAGTAAAGGTATGCAGAGAAGACCAAGTAGAAGCCTTAGCAACTGTAGCCTCATTTTTTAAAGACCAAGATGTGGCAACCAATCTAGTAGAATGAGCTGTAATTCTCTGTGGCAGAGGCTGATCCGTCTCCAAATAAGTTTTGTGAATCAAAAGTTTCAACCAAGAGGCTAAATAAATAGCAGGACGCCTTATGTGGTTTCTTAGGACCAGAAAAAAGAACAGACTAGAAGCCTGTCAAAATCCTTAGTAGCATCAATATAACATTTCAATGCTCTAACATAAAAATAATCTAAAGATCATTCAATGAATTTTTTTGGATCGGGACAGAAGGAGGGAACAACAATTTCCCTATTAATGTTTTGTGTGAGGTAACAACTTTAGGTAAAACATTTAAACCTAGTCCACAAAATAGCTTTATCTTGATGGAAAATCAAATAAGGAAACTCACAAGAGAGAGCAGACGATTCAGAAACTTGTCTAGCAGAATAGATGACCAAAAGAAACAATACCTTCAATAAAAGTAGTTTAATGCCCAATATATGCATAGGCTCAAAAGAAGAGCCTGTAAAACTTCATACTAGGTTAAGATTTCAAGGAGGAGAAAAAGGTCTAACAACAGGTTTAATCCAGGTTAAAGCCTGAACAAAACAATGACCATCAGGACGGTTAACAATCTGGAATACAGAAAGAGCAGAGATTTGTTCTTTCAAGAAACTGGCAGATAAACCTTTATCATTCTAAACCATTCTGCAAAATCTGAAGAATTCTAGGAATTCTAAAAGAATGCCAGAAATAATCATGGTTGATACACCATGAAATACAAGTTTTCCAAACTTTGTGGTAAATTTTTCTAGAAAAAGGCTTGCAAGCCTGAATCAGAGTGTTAATCACTGAATCAGAGACTCCTCTATGACTAAGAACTAAGCGTTCAATTTCCATGCCATCTAGTCTGGCCTTAGAGGAAGAGGCCATAGCAGGCAACTTAACAGGTCCTCATAGCAAATTCTGTGGGGCCACACTGGGGCTATGAGTAGAATGACTTCCATTCTTATTTTGGAAAAAACTGGAGAGTAGAATCAGCGGGGGAAATATATAAGCAGACTGGAAAGACCAGGGAACTGCTAGAGCATCCAATACCTCTGCCTGAGGATATCAGATCCTCGCAAGGTACCTGGGAAGTTTGTTGTTCAAATGAGAGGCCATCAGATCTATTTCTGGTAGGTACCAGTGTTTTACAATCATATAGAACACATGTTGGTGGAGAGACCACTCTCCTGGCTGTAGGGACTGACGACTAAGGTAGTCTGCCTCCCAGTTGTCTACACCTGGGTTGTGAATCGCAGTGATTAGGCAGGAATTGGTTTCTGCCCAAGAGAGGATTCAAGATACTTATATCCTGGCTAGGGAACTGTGGATTCCCTCTTGATGATTAACATAAGCTACTGCCGTTAAACTGTCTGAACACGGCGATAATGCTCCCTTTTCCATAGAGGCCAAGCCTGAAGGACCATGAATAGTGCACAGAGTTCCAAAACATTTACTGGCAACCACGCCTCCTGGGGCTTACTAACTACTTGTGCTGTCAGAGACCCACATACAGCTCCCCAACCTAAAAGACTTATGTGGTTATCAAAGACCAGGTAAGACAAGCAAAAGAAGCACTGTGAGTAATAGACTGGTAATTCAGCCACCAAGTCAGAGATTGGTGCATGCTGGGATCTAAGAATATCTATTGGGATATTGTAGTATAATCCTTGCACTCATATGAAATCGATCAAATGGCATTGCTTCCAAAGCTGCAATCATGAGACTTAGTCTTTCATACACAGAGCCACTGATGGCAATGAAAGAGACCATAGGTTAAGACAAGCTGATAATCCAGAAAAGAGAACTTCAGAAATTGGTAATGTTCTGGCTGGATTGGGATGCTAAAGTAAGTATCCTGTAAATCTATTGTGGATATAAAGTGACCATGTTGAACTAAGGCAGCATAGTCCTGATAGTTTCCATTTTGAATGTTGGAATTCTTATAAATCTGTTTAGAGTTTTCAGATCCAAGATTGGTCTGAAAGAATTTTCCTTCTTTGGTACAATTAAGAGATTTGAATAAAGGAACTGGAACAATTACACCCATATATTCCATATCTGAGATATATTGAAGAAAAGCCTTAGCTTTGATTGGATGTTTTGATATATGGGTGAGAGAAAAAAATAACCTTTGTGGAAGGTCTTATTTTGAATCCAATATGATATCCCTGAGAAATAATGTTTTGAATTCAGGGATATTGGACAAATTGTAACCAAGCATTCTGAAAAAGGTTTAATCTACCCCCTACCAGTAATAGGGGGGGGGGGGGGGGGTCGTACCTTCATGTGGTCTTAGAGGCTGGATTAGATTTGTTATTCTGTTTGGATTTATTCCAATTAGAAGTGGGTCTCCAGACTGAACCAGAGGGCTTGAGGAGTCAGTTTTCTGATCTCTATTCTGTCAAAAGGAACGAAAACGATTAGGAGCTTTAAATTTTCATTTATATTTTTTGTCTTGAGGAAGAAAAGATCCCTTACCTCCATTAATAGTAGAAATAATCGAATCCAGTTGAGACGAAAACAATTTCTTTCCTTGGAAACAATGAGACAGTAATCTAGTTTTAGACACTATGTCAGCATTTCAGGATTTAAGCCATAGCGCTCTTCTGGTAAGGATAGCTAGAGACATGCTTTTGATGTTAATTTTTCAAAATATCAAATATTGCATCACAAATAAATATTTTCGCATTTTGAAGTAAATTCAATAGATTAGATTAGATTATTGAGGGTCAATGGATAACTGCTGTGCAACCAGTAAGTAGAAGCAGCAGCCACATCAGCAATAGAGATAGCTGGTCTAGGAATGTAGCCAGTATGCAGAAAACTTAAAATACAAGATAACTCATATGCTAGTAGAGATTATGTAATAAATTGTTGGATCGATCAGCAAAAAGAGGGTAAAAGTGATTGGAAAACACCAAGGAGTTTTGTAAAGAGAGGATCTGGAGTAAGGAAAATATTTGGAGAGGGTCAACCTATAATAGATTTGAACCTTTAAGAGAGGAAGGCAGAAATTAATGGAGATCAAATAGCCCACTCCCCAGACAAGGAACATCAGTGCCTTTTTTTTTAGAAGACAGGCGACAAAAAGAAAGATTAAAGATGAAATAAGAGGGAGAGATGATTTAGAGTTAGAGACATTAAAGAAAAGAAGAAAAGAATGAGATAGACATGCAAGGAATCTTCAATCTAAGCAAATTAAAACTCAATAAAGAACAATGTAATGTAATATCCTCCAAAAAGGCCTTTTCTTTGCTCCAACTGCAAAAATGAATACGTTTAACACCCTTATTAATGTGAATAGATTCAATCGTAATTTAAAATTAAAGATACTTTTTAAAAAATACAATAGAACGCAATACTAGAGACGTTAAAAATGGATTTCAACATACAGATTTAAAGCCTAAATTTTTTTCCCTACAAGTGAAAAGGTAAAAATATTGAAATATTTGAGAAAGTTATAAAAAGAGACATTGAAAATATGAACCCTGAGAAAAATAAAAAATGTAATCTTACTAAAACAGAAAATGAAATTCTAAGAGATCTACAGAATAATACAAATATATTGATAAAGCAAGCAGATAAAGGAGGAGGAATTGTGATTTTAAACACAGAGGCCTATATAAAAGAAGCCAACAGATTACTTAACGATATGCAAACCTATATAAAAATCAAACAAAATCCCATAAAAAACAAACTAGAGAGCTAGAGGCTGTACTGAAAGAAGCATACAAAGTAGGTATAGTTAATGGAAAAGAATTTGAATAATTGTTGGAGAACTACCAGTATTTTACTATTTACCAAAAATACATAAAAATTTGACTCCCCCCCTCGCCTCCTCGGTAGATTCGTCTTGATAAAGCCAACCGGCGAAACGCGTAGACGTTACTCACCGCAGCTCACATATCCCCTGCAAGATCTCAAATAATAATTGAGCACGGGGGAAGAAGAAGGCAAAGAAATAAAACAAACGGCCGTTTGTGTATTGAATACTTGAGGAGCTGTTAACACGCCGGAGCGTGCAACGCAAGTTCTCACCCTATTGTCAAGCTTGCTGCCGGAGCTGACTGTCTAAAATAATCAGAACAGAGGGTATCGAACCACCGGAGCCGCACAGACAAATACAGGCTCAAAAGACCCAAGCTCCCAGGAGATTCTTGTATCGTACAAGATCAGGAAACAGAAAGGAGACATACAAAATCTTCCCGGTAAGATAGAATTGCAATATCGCCAGACACAGTAGGTGTCAGAAGACCCGGTAAGCCCTATAATAACACTTACAAACATTCACAAAAAAGACTTAAGTGTTATAAGTTTACTAATAAACATTTCTACATATTCCTCTGACAACAAAATAACGAAAGTGTATCAGATTGCATAACACATATGAACTTTTAACTGGATCTGTGCAATTTTATAGCAATAACGAGAAAAGAAAAAAAAGAGGAAAAAATGGACTTTTAAAATCAAAGCTTCTAATATGAACATTTTTTATTTGCAAATATAATTCTAAGACATCAAATTGCAAAAAGTCGTTTAGATAAAGTGGATCAAGGTGGTATTATGTAACATACGATTACTACAATTTAATTATATGTTATAAAGTATAAGATATAAGGTGTTTTATATTTTAAGATATATGATAAGCTAGATACAATCTGTTTTAACCTTTGTCATACAGGGAGACGTCCCATATTTGAATTTATCGCGTCCTCAATTACTATATTTTGTGCAATTAATTTTACTGTATTATATCAAAATATAAACCTGTATTCTATCAAAATATATACTTGTTTTTATACTGTTCATAAGAATTTTTAATAACTTACATTTTTTTAGAAAATATCCTACAAATAAATTACATATTTATTATAATTATCAATCTCCATATCTTCCTTTAAGCTTTTTTTAGCGCTCCCAAACTATATATATTTTAAGTTGTTTGTTTATTGATTTGGTAATTATAGGGAAGATTACCTGTGAGGGAGCATAAGGATAACTACGTGGCGCTTATCTTAATTTAACCCCTAAACTTAAAAATGGATTTCAACATACAGATTTAAAGCCTAAATTTTTTTCCCTACAAGTGAAAAGGTAAAAATATTGAAATATTTGAGAAAGTTATAAAAAGAGACATTGAAAATATGAACCCTGAGAAAAATAAAAAATGTAATCTTACTAAAACAGAAAATGAAATTCTAAGAGATCTACAGAATAATACAAATATATTGATAAAGCAAGCAGATAAAGGAGGAGGAATTGTGATTTTAAACACAGAGGCCTATATAAAAGAAGCCAACAGATTACTTAACGATATGCAAACCTATATAAAAATCAAACAAAATCCCATAAAAAACAAACTAGAGAGCTAGAGGCTGTACTGAAAGAAGCATACAAAGTAGGTATAGTTAATGGAAAATAATTTGAATATTTGTTGGAGAACTACCAGTATTTTACTATTTACCAAAAATACATAAAAATTTGACTCCCCCCCTCGCCTCCTCGGTAGACCTAAAATCTTTGGGATTCAATCAATTAATTCCAAAATATCTGAGTATGTTGACCATTTTCTCCAGCAATATATCATCAAATTACCCTCATATCTGAGAGATTCAACTGACCTTTTGAGAATTCTGATATAGTGTGGGGAAAAATGACTTCATATTGATAACGTCTGATGTCTGTTCTCTCTATACAAATATTAAACACACATTAGGAGGCAATCGATTATTATTATTATTTTTTTAAAGGAAATAAGCATATACAGCAAGTTGAATTACTATTACAAAGCGTTGAATATATTTTAAAAACAGAATTTATGTTTACCTGATAAATTACTTTCTCCAACGGTGTGTCCGGTCCACGGCGTCATCCTTACTTGTGGGATATTCTCTTCCCCAACAGGAAATGGCAAAGAGCCCAGCAAAGCTGGTCACATGATCCCTCCTAGGCTCCGCCTACCCCAGTCATTCGACCGACGTTAAGGAGGAATATTTGCATAGGAGAAACCATATGATACCGTGGTGACTGTAGTTAAAGAAAATAAATTATCAGACCTGATTAAAAAACCAGGGCGGGCCGTGGACCGGACACACCGTTGGAGAAAGTAATTTATCAGGTAAACATAAATTCTGTTTTCTCCAACATAGGTGTGTCCGGTCCACGGCGTCATCCTTACTTGTGGGAACCAATACCAAAGCTTTAGGACACGGATGATGGGAGGGAGCAAATCAGGTCACCTAGATGGAAGGCACCACGGCTTGCAAAACCTTTCTCCCAAAAATAGCCTCAGAAGAAGCAAAAGTATCAAACTTGTAAAATTTGGTAAAAGTGTGCAGTGAAGACCAAGTCGCTGCCCTACATATCTGATCAACAGAAGCCTCGTTCTTGAAGGCCCATGTGGAAGCCACAGCCCTAGTGGAATGAGCTGTGATTCTTTCGGGAGGCTGCCGTCCGGCAGTCTCGTAAACCAATCTGATGATGCTTTTAATCCAAAAAGAGAGAGAGGTAGAAGTTGCTTCTTGACCTCTCCTTTTACCGGAATAAACAACAAACAAGGAAGATGTTTGTCTAAAATCCTTTGTAGCATCTAAATAGAATTTTAGAGCGCGAACAACATCCAAATTGTGCAACAAACGTTCCTTCTTCGAAACTGGTTTCGGACACAGAGAAGGTACGATAATCTCCTGGTTAATGTTTTTGTTAGAAACAACTTTTGGAAGAAAACCAGGTTTAGTACGTAAAACCACCTTATCTGCATGGAACACCAGATAAGGAGGAGAACACTGCAGAGCAGATAATTCTGAAACTCTTCTAGCAGAAGAAATTGCAACCAAAAACAAAACTTTCCAAGATAATAACTTAATATCAACGGAATGTAAGGGTTCAAACGGAACCCCCTGAAGAACTGAAAGAACTAAGTTGAGACTCCAAGGAGGAGTCAAAGGTTTGTAAACAGGCTTGATTCTAACCAGAGCCTGAACAAAGGCTTGAACATCTGGCACAGCTGCCAGCTTTTTGTGAAGTAACACAGACAAGGCAGAAATCTGTCCCTTCAGGGAACTTGCAGATAATCCTTTTTCCAATCCTTCTTGAAGGAAGGATAGAATCTTAGGAATCTTAACCTTGTCCCAAGGGAATCCTTTAGATTCACACCAACAGATATATTTTTTCCAAATTTTGTGGTAAATCTTTCTAGTTACAGGCTTTCTGGCCTGAACAAGAGTATCGATAACAGAATCTGAGAACCCTCGCTTCGATAAGATCAAGCGTTCAATCTCCAAGCAGTCAGCTGGAGTGAGACCAGATTCGGATGTTCGAACGGACCTTGAACAAGAAGGTCTCGTCTCAAAGGTAGCTTCCATGGTGGAGCCGATGACATATTCACCAGATCTGCATACCAAGTCCTGCGTGGCCACGCAGGAGCTATCAAGATCACCGACGCCCTTTCCTGATTGATCCTGGCTACCAGCCTGGGGATGAGAGGAAACGGCGGGAATACATAAGCTAGTTTGAAGGTCCAAGGTGCTACTAGTGCATCCACTAGAGCCGCCTTGGGATCCCTGGATCTGGACCCGTAGCAAGGAACTTTGAAGTTCTGACGAGAGGCCATCAGATCCATGTCTGGAATGCCCCACAGTTGAGTGACTTGGGCAAAGATTTCCGGATGGAGTTCCCACTCCCCCGGATGCAATGTCTGACGACTCAGAAAATCCGCTTCCCAATTTTCCACTCCTGGGATGTGGATAGCAGACAGGTGGCAGGAGTGAGACTCCGCCCATAGAATGATTTTGGTCACTTCTTCCATCGCCAGGGAACTCCTTGTTCCCCCCTGATGGTTGATGTACGCAACAGTTGTCATGTTGTCTGATTGAAACCGTATGAACTTGGCCCTCGCTAGCTGAGGCCAAGCCTTGAGAGCATTGAATATCGCTCTCAGTTCCAGAATATTTATCGGTAGAAGAGATTCTTCCCGAGACCAAAGACCCTGAGCTTTCAGGGATCCCCAGACCGCGCCCCAGCCCATCAGACTGGCGTCGGTCGTGACAATGACCCACTCTGGTCTGCGGAAGGTCATCCCTTGTGACAGGTTGTCCAGGGACAGCCACCAACGGAGTGAGTCTCTGGTCCTCTGATTTACTTGTATCCTCGGAGACAAGTTTGTATAGTCCCCATTCCACTGACTGAGCATGCACAGTTGTAATGGTCTTAGATGAATGCGCGCAAAAGGAACTATGTCCATTGCCGCTACCATCAAACCTATCACTTCCATGCACTGCGCTATGGAAGGAAGAGGAACGGAATGAAGTATCCGACAAGAGTCTAGAAGTTTTGTTTTTCTGGCCTCTGTCAGAAAAATCCTCATTTCTAAGGAGTCTATTATTGTCCCCAAGAAGGGAACCCTTGTTGACGGAGATAGAGAACTCTTTTCCACGTTCACTTTCCATCCGTGAAATCTGAGAAAGGCCAGGACAATGTCCGTGTGAGCCTTTGCTTGAGGAAGGGACGACGCTTGAATCAGAATGTCGTCCAAGTAAGGTACTACAGCAATGCCCCTTGGTCTTAGCACAGCTAGAAGGGACCCTAGTACCTTTGTGAAAATCCTTGGAGCAGTGGCTAATCCGAAAGGAAGCGCCACGAACTGGTAATGCTTGTCCAGGAATGCGAACCTTAGGAACCGATGATGTTCCTTGTGGATAGGAATATGTAGATACGCATCCTTTAAATCCACCGTGGTCATGAATTGACCTTCCTGGATGGAAGGAAGAATTGTTCGAATGGTTTCCATTTTGAACGATGGAACCTTGAGAAACTTGTTTAAGATCTTGAGATCTAAGATTGGTCTGAACACAACTGAGACCTGTGGAACCTCCCCCTTGGGGGAAGCCCCTTGAATTCCAGAAGATAACCTTGGGAGACTATTTCTAGCGCCCAAGGATCCAGAACATCTCTTGCCCAAGCCCGAGCGAAGAGAGAGAGTCTGCCCCCCACCAGATCCGGTCCCGGATCGGGGGCCAACATTTCATGCTGTCTTGGTAGCAGTGGCAGGTTTCTTGGCCTGCTTTCCCTTGTTCCAGCCTTGCATTGGTCTCCAAGCTGGCTTGGCTTGAGAAGTACTACCCTCTTGCTTAGAGGACGTAGCACCTTGGGCTGGTCCGTTTCTACGAAAGGGACGAAAATTAGGTTTATTTTTGGCCTTGAAAGGCCGATCCTGAGGAAGGGCGTGGCCCTTACCCCCAGTGATATCAGAGATAATCTCTTTCAAGTCAGGGCCAAACAGCGTTTTCCCCTTGAAAGGAATGTTAAGTAGCTTGTTCTTGGAAGACGCATCAGCTGACCAAGATTTCAACCAAAGCGCTCTGCGCGCCACAATAGCAAACCCAGAATTCTTAGCCGCTAACCTAGCCAATTGCAAAGTGGCGTCTAGGGTGAAAGAATTAGCCAATTTGAGAGCATTGATTCTGTCCATAATCTCCTCATAAGGAGGAGAATCACTATCGACCGCCTTTACCAGCTCATCGAACCAGAAACACGCGGCTGTAGCGACAGGGACAATGCATGAAATTGGTTGTAGAAGGTAACCCTGCTGAACAAACATCTTTTTAAGTAAACCTTCTAATTTTTTTATCCATAGGATCTTTGAAAGCACAACTATCTTCTATGGGTATAGTGGTGCGTTTGTTTAAAGTGGAAACCGCTCCCTCGACCTTGGGGACTGTCTGCCATAAGTCCTTTCTGGGGTCGACCATAGGAAACAATTTTTTAAATATGGGGGGAGGGACGAAAGGAATACCGGGCCTTTCCCATTCTTTATTTACAATGTCCGCCACCCGCTTGGGTATAGGAAAAGCTTCTGGGAGCCCCGGGACCTCTAGGAACTTGTCCATTTTACATAGTTTCTCTGGGATGACCAACTTGTCACAATCATCCAGAGTGGATAATACCTCCTTAAGCAGAATGCGGAGATGTTCCAACTTAAATTTAAACGTAATCACATCAGGTTCAGCTTGTTGAGAAATGTTCCCTGAATCAGTAATTTCTCCCTCAGACAAAACCTCCCTGGCCCCATCAGACTGGTTTAGGGGCCCTTCAGAACCATTAGTATCAGCGTCGTCATGCTCTTCAGTATCTAAAACAGAGCAGTCGCGCTTACGCTGATAAGTGTGCATTTTGGCTAAAATGTTTTTGACAGAATTATCCATTACAGCCGTTAATTGTTGCATAGTAAGGAGTATTGGCGCGCTAGATGTACTACGGGCCTCCTGAGTGGGCAAGACTCGTGTAGACGAAGGAGGGAATGATGCAGTACCATGCTTACTCCCCTCACTTGAGGAATCATCTTGGGCATCATTGTCATTGTCACATAAATCACATTTATTTAAATGAGAAGGAACTCTGGCTTCCCCACATTCAGAACACAGTCTATCTGGTAGTTCAGACATGTTAAACAGGCATAAACTTGATAACAAAGTACAAAAAACGTTTTAAAATAAAACCGTTACTGTCACTTTAAATTTTAAACTGAACACACTTTATTACTGCAATTGCGAAAAAATATGAAGGAATTGTTCAAAATTCACCAAAATTTCACCACAGTGTCTTAAAGCCTTAAAAGTATTGCACACCAAATTTGGAAGCTTTAACCCTTAAAATAACGGAACCGGAGCCGTTTTTAACTTTAACCCCTTTACAGTCCCTGGTGTCTGCTTTGCTGAGACCCAACCAAGCCCAAAGGGGAATACGATACCAAATGACGCCTTCAGAAAGTCTTTTCTATGTATCAGAGCTCCTCACACATGCGACTGCATGTCATGCCTCTCAAAAACAAGTGCGCAACACCGGCGCGAAAATGAGGCTCTGCCTATGATTTGGGAAAGCCCCTAAAGAGAAAGGTGTCTAAAAAAGTGCCTGCCGATATAATCTTATCAAAATACCCAGATTAAATGATTCCTCAAGGCTAAATATGTGTTAATAATGAATCGATTTAGCCCAGAAAAAGTCTACAGTCTTAATAAGCCCTTGTGAAGCCCTTATTTACAATCTTAATAAACATGGCTTACCGGATCCCATAGGGAAAATGACAGCTTCCAGCATTACATCGTCTTGTTAGAATGTGTCATACCTCAAGCAGCAAGAGACTGCTCACTGTTCCCCCAACTGAAGTTAATTCCTCTCAACAGTCCTGTGTGGAACAGCCATGGATTTTAGTAACGGTTGCTAAAATCATTTTCCTCATACAAACAGAAATCTTCATCTCTTTTCTGTTTCTGAGTAAATAGTACATACCAGCACTATTTTAAAATAACAAACTCTTGATTGAATAATAAAAACTACAGTTAAACACTAAAAAACTCTAAGCCATCTCCGTGGAGATGTTGCCTGTACAACGGCAAAGAGAATGACTGGGGTAGGCGGAGCCTAGGAGGGATCATGTGACCAGCTTTGCTGGGCTCTTTGCCATTTCCTGTTGGGGAAGAGAATATCCCACAAGTAAGGATGACGCCGTGGACCGGACACACCTATGTTGGAGAAATAACTATTTTAATTTTAACAACCAATTTTATCTACAGACTAAAGGAATGGCGATGGGCTCCAAGTTCAATATTCAATATATAGTTCAATATATAAGTTCAAGAGCAATATTAAATAAGCACTAGTATTTGCTGCTAAGAGACCATTACATAGGGGAAATTATAACAGATAAACCTAGGGTAGTCTTCAACAGAGCAAAAACTCTAAAAAAAATTCTAGCACTCAGCACTTTTAAACAAAAAGAAAAAAGGAACCCAATTCTAGATTTAAAGGGAAACTAGTTACAAGGTTTCTTTCCTTGTATCAATTGTACAATCATGTAGTTTTAGTAATAAACTCAAAAGTGTAACCTCAATGGTAACTAAGAAGGAATATAAAATTAGAGATGTAATAAGATGCACGGACAAAAATGTAGTGTATTTAATACAGTGTTCGTGCAAAAAACAGTACATAGGTGAGACCTCACTTCCATTAAGAGACAGGATTCGGGAACAGTTACTTAATATTGAACATGGGTTTGAAGGACACCTGTTATCTAGACATTTCAAACAGATGATTTAAATATTGGGGGTAAGAAAGATTATGGGTGATTGGCAAGCGGGTAATCAAACTAATAAATTATTAAGGGCTGAGGCAGAATTCATTTTTAATTTCAAGACGCTAGAACCTTTATATCTTAATGCAGAATTGGATTTGAATCCATTATTATAATAATTTTCACAAATACTAGTAATATGATCACAGAATAAGAATTTCCTTTACCAGAACGGTTTATAGCAATTTATATAGTAGTGTGATATTTTATAATATATAATGTGTTATTTAAAGTGAAGGTAAACTGAAAGCAATCTCTAATTGTCCTATAATGCTAAACTAAAAATAAACACGAGTTTAGGTCATCAAAACTTACAATGTTAATTTTAATATCTTTATTTTGAACGCAACACCTACTATTTACTGCTATCCGTCGACAGCACCGAGACAAAAAACATAATTTATGTAAGAACTTACCTGATAAATTCATTTCTTTCATATTAACAAGAGTCCATGAGCTAGTGACGTATGGGATACACATTCCCACCAGGAGGGGCAAAGTTTCCCAAACCCTAAAATGCCTATAAATACACCCCTCACCACACCCACAAATCAGTTTAACGAATAGCCAAGAAGTGGGGTGATAAGAAAAAAAGTGCGAAGCATATAAAATAAGGAATTGGAATAATTGTGCTTTATACAAAAAAATCATAACCACCACAAAAAAGGGTGGGCCTCATGGACTCTTGTTAATATGAAAGAAATGAATTTATCAGGTAAGTTCTTACATAAATTATGTTTTCTTTCATGTAATTAACAAGAGTCCATGAGCTAGTGACGTATGGGATAATGACTACCCAAGATGTGGATCTTTCCACACAAGAGTCACTAGAGAGGGAGGGATAAAATAAAGACAGCCAATTCCTGCTGAAAATAATCCACACCCAAAATAAAGTTTAACAAAAAACATAAGCAGAAGATTCAAACTGAAACCGCTGCCTGAAGAACTTTTCTACCAAAAACTGCTTCAGAAGAAGAAAATACATCAAAATGGTAGAATTTAGTAAAAGTATGCAAAGAGGACCAAGTTGCTGCTTTGCAGATCTGGTCAACCGAAGCTTCATTCCTAAACGCCCAGGAAGTAGATACTGACCTAGTAGAATGAGCTGTAATTCTCTGAGGCGGAATTTTACCCGACTCAACATAGGCAAGATGAATTAAAGATTTCAACCAAGATGCCAAAGAAATGGCAGAAGCTTTCTGGCCTTTCCTAGAACCGGAAAAGATAACAAATAGACTAGAAGTCTTACGGAAAGATTTCGTAGCTTCAACATAATATTTCAAAGCTCTAACAACATCCAAAGAATGCAATGATTTCTCCTTAGAATTCTTAGGATTAGGACATAATGAAGGAACCACAATTTCTCTACTAATGTTGTTGGAATTCACAACTTTAGGTAAAAATTCGAAAGAAGTTCGCAACACCGCCTTATCCTGATGAAAAATCAGAAAAGGAGACTCACACGAAAGAGCAGATAATTCAGAAACTCTTCTAGCAGAAGAGATGGCCAAAAGGAACAAAACTTTCCAAGAAAGTAATTTAATGTCCAATGAATGCATAGGTTCAAACGGAGGAGCTTGAAGAGCTCCCAGAACCAAATTCAAACTCCAAGGAGGAGAAATTGACTTAATGACAGGTTTTATACGAACCAAAGCTTGTACAAAACAATGAATATCAGGAAGAATAGCAATCTTTCTGTGAAAAAGAACAGAAAGAGCGGAGATTTGTCCTTTCAAAGAACTTGCGGACAAACCCTTATCTAAACCATCCTGAAGAAACTGTAAAATTCTTGGTATTCTAAAAGAATGCCAAGAAAAATGATGAGAAAGACACCAAGAAATATAAGTCTTCCAGACTCTATAATATATCTCTCGAGATACAGATTTACGAGCCTGTAACATAGTATTAATCACGGAGTCAGAGAAACCTCTATGACCAAGAATCAAGCGTTCAATCTCCATACCTTTAAATTTAAGGATTTCAGATCCGGATGGAAAAAAGGACCTTGTGACAGAAGGTCTGGTCTTAACGGAAGAGTCCATGGTTGGCAAGATGCCATCCGTACAAGATCCGCATACCAAAACCTGTGAGGCCATGCCGGAGCTATTAGCAGAACAAACGAGCATTCCCTCAGAATCTTGGAGATTACTTTTGGAAGAAGAACTAGAGGCGGAAAGATATAGGCAGGATGATACTTCCAAGGAAGTGATAATGCATCCACTGCCTCCGCCTGAGGATCCCGGGATCTGGACAGATACCTGGGAAGTTTCTTGTTTAGATGAGAGGCCATCAGATCTATCTCTGGGAGCCCCCACATTTGAACAATCTGAAGAAATACCTCTGGGTGAAGAGACCATTCGCCCGGATGCAATGTTTGGCGACTGAGATAATCCGCTTCCCAATTGTCTACACCTGGGATATGAACCGCAGAGATTAGACAGGAGCTGGATTCCGCCCAAACCAAAATTCGAGATACTTCTTTCATAGCCAGAGGACTGTGAGTCCCTCCTTGATGATTGATGTATGCCACAGTTGTGACATTGTCTGTCTGAAAACAAATGAACGATTCTCTCTTCAGAAGAGGCCAAAACTGAAGAGCTCTGAAAACTGCACGGAGTTCCAAGATATTGATCGGTAATCTCACCTCCTGAGATTCCCAAACTCCTTGTGCCGTCAGAGATCCCCACACAGCTCCCCAACCTGTGAGACTTGCATCTGTTGAAATTACAGTCCAGGTCGGAAGAACAAAAGAAGCCCCCTGAATTAAACGAAGGTGATCTGTCCACCACGTTAGAGAGTGCCGAACAATCGGTTTTAAAGATATTAATTGATATATCTTCGTGTAATCCCTGCACCATTGGTTCAGCATACAGAGCTGAAGTGGTCGCATGTGAAAACGAGCAAAGGGGATCGCGTCCGATGCAGCAGTCATAAGACCTAGAATTTCCATGCATAAGGCTACCGAAGGGAATGATTGAGACTGAAGGTTTCGACAGGCTGTAATCAATTTTAGACGTCTCTTGTCTGTTAAAGACAGAGTCATGGACACTGAATCTATCTGGAAACCCAGAAAGGTTACCCTTGTTTGAGGAATCAAAGAACTTTTTGGTAAATTGATCCTCCAACCATGATCTTGAAGAAACAACACAAGTCGATTCGTATGAGACTCTGCTAAATGTAAAGACTGAGCAAGTACCAAGATATCGTCCAAATAAGGAAATACCACAATACCCTGTTCTCTGATTACAGACAGAAGGGCACCGAGAATCTTTGTGAAAATTCTTGGAGCTGTAGCAAGGCCAAACGGTAGAGCCACAAATTGGTAATGCTTGTCTAGAAAAGAGAATCTCAGGAACTGATAATGATCTGGATGAATCGGAATATGCAGATATGCATCCTGTAAATCTATTGTGGACATATAATTCCCTTGCTGAACAAAAGGCAATATAGTCCTTACAGTTACGAACGTTGGTATCCTTACATAACGATTCAATAATTTTAGATCCAGAACTGGTCTGAAGGAATTCTCCTTCTTTGGTACAATGAAGAGATTTGAATAAAACCCCATCCCCTGTTCCGGAACTGGAACTGGCATAATTACTCCAGCCAACTCTAGATCTGAAACACAATTCAGAAATGCTTGAGCTTTCACTGGATTTACTGGGACATGGGAAAGAAAAAATCTCTTTGCAGGAGGTCTTATCTTGAAACCAATTCTGTACCCTTCTGAAACAATGTTCTGAATCCAAAGATTGTGAACAGAATTGATCCAAATTTCTTTGAAAAAACGTAACCTGCCCCCTACCAGCTGAACTGGAATGAGGGCCGTACCTTCATGTGAACTTAGAAGCAGGCTTTGCCTTTCTAGCAGGCTTGGATTTATTCCAGACTGGAGATGGTTTCCAAACTGAAACTGCTCCTGAGGACGAAGGATCAGGCTTTTGTTCTTTGTTGAAACGAAAGGAACGAAAACGATTGTTAGCCCTGTTTTTACCTTTAGACTTTTTATCCTGTGGTAAAAAAGTTCCTTTCCCACCAGTAACAGTTGAAATAATAGAATCCAACTGAGAACCAAATAATTTGTTTCCCTGGAAAGAAATGGAAAGTAGAGTTGATTTAGAAGCCATATCAGCATTCCAGGTCTTAAGCCATAAAGCTCTTCTGGCTAAGATAGCCAGAGACATAAACCTAACATCAACTCTAATAATATCAAAAATGGCATCACAGATGAAATTATTAGCATGCTGGAGAAGAATAATAATATCATGAGAATCACGATTTGTTACTTGTTGCGCTAGAGTTTCCAACCAAAAAGTTGAAGCTGCAGCAACATCAGCCAATGATATAGCAGGTCTAAGAAGATTACCTGAACATAGATAAGCTTTTCTTAGAAAAGATTCAATTTTTCTATCTAAAGGATCCTTAAACGAGGTACCATCTGACGTAGGAATGGTAGTACGTTTAGCAAGGGTAGAAATAGCCCCATCAACTTTAGGGATTTTGTCCCAAAATTCTAACCTGTCAGGCGGAACAGGATATAATTGCTTAAAACGTTTAGAAGGAGTAAATGAATTACCCAATTTATCCCATTCCTTAGAAATTACTGCAGAAATAGCATTAGGAATAGGAAAGACTTCTGGAATAACCGCAGGAGCTTTAAAAACCTTATCCAAACGTATAGAATTAGTATCAAGAGGACTAGAATCCTCTATTTCTAAAGCAATTAGTACTTCTTTAAGTAAAGAGCGAATTAATTCCATCTTAAATAAATATGAAGATTTATCAGCATCAATCTCTGAGATAGAATCCTCTGAACCAGAAGAGTCCAAAGAATCAGAATGATGGTGTTCATTTAAAAATTCATCTGTAGAGAGAGAAGATTTAAAAGACTTTTTACGCTTACTAGAAGGAGAAATAACAGACAAAGCCTTCTTTATGGATTCAGAAACAAAATCTCTTATGTTATCAGGAACATTCTGCACCTTAGATGTTGAGGGAACTGCAACAGGCAATGGTACATCACTAAAGGAAATATTATCTGCTTTAACAAGTTTGTCATGACAATTATTACAAACAACAGCTGGAGGAATAGCTACCAAAAGTTTACAGCAGATACACTTAGCTTTGGTAGATCCAGCAGGCAGAGGTTTTCCTGTAGTATCTTCTGGCTCAGATGCAACGTGAGACATCTTGCAATATGTAAGAGAAAAAACAACATATAAAGCAAAATAGATCAAATTCCTTATAAGACAGTTTCAGGAATGGGAAAAAAATGCCAAACATCAAGCTTCTAGCAACCAGAAGCAAATGAAAAATGAGACTGAAATAATGTGGAGACAAAAGCGACGCCCATATTTTTTGGCGCCAAATAAGACGCCCACATTATTTGGCGCCTAAATGCTTTTGGCGCCAAAAATGACGCCACATCCGGAGCGCCGACATTTTTGGCGCAAAATAACGTCAAAAATGACGCAACTTCCGGCGACACGTATGACGCCGGAAACGGAAAGGAATTTTTGCGCCAAAAAAGTCCGCGCCAAGAATGACGCAATAAAATGAAGCATTTTCAGCCCCCGCGAGCCTAACAGCCCACAGGGAAAAAAGTCAAATTTTTGAGGTAAGAAAAAATATGATAATTTAAAGCATAATCCCAAATATGAAACTGACTGTCTGGAAATAAGGAAAGTTGAACATTCTGAGTCAAGGCAAATAAATGTTTGAATACATATATTTAGAACTTATAAATAAAGTGCCCAACCATAGCTTAGAGTGTCACAGAAAATAAGACTTACTTACCCCAGGACACTCATCTACATGTTTGTAGAAAGCCAAACCAGTACTGAAACGAGAATCAGTAGAGGAAATGGTAAATATAAGAGTATATCGTCGATCTGAAAAGGGAGGTAAGAGATGAATCTCTACGACCGATAACAGAGAACCTTATGAAATAGACCCCGTAGAAGGAGATCACTGCATTCAATAGGCAATACTCTCTTCACATCCCTCTGACATTCACTGCACGCTGAGAGGAAAACCGGGCTCCAACTTGCTGCGGAGCGCATATCAACGTAGAATCTAGCACAAACTTACTTCACCACCTCCCTTGGAGGCAAAGTTTGTAAAACTGATTTGTGGGTGTGGTGAGGGGTGTATTTATAGGCATTTTAGGGTTTGGGAAACTTTGCCCCTCCTGGTGGGAATGTGTATCCCATACGTCACTAGCTCATGGACTCTTGTTAATTACATGAAAGAAAAACTTTTTTTTTAGGACGATGATTGCGTTGTCCAATCCAATCCATGGCATTTTGGCATGTTGTAGTGAAAACATTTTTTAAAAATCTGCTATTCTCATTGGAAGTTGCAAGCCGTGTGATCGCAAGCTAATGTGGGTGGTATTCCTATACGGCTAAGAGAATGCTGAGACGCCCATAGCAAACACACTGGTTCACTATATATGAGAAAACATAATTTATGCTTACCTGATAAATTCCTTTCTCCTGTAGTGTAGTCAGTCCACGGGTCATCCATTACTTATGGGATTATAACTCCTCCCTAACAGGAAGTGCAAGAGGATCACCCAAGCAGAGCTGCTATATAGCTCCTCCCCTCTACGTCATACCCAGTCATTCGACCGAAAACCAAACGAGAAAGGAGAAACTATAGGGTGCAGTGGTGACTGGAGTATAATTTAAAATTTAGACCTGCCATAAAAAACAGGGCGGGCCGTGGACTGACTACACTACAGGAGAAAGGAATTTATCAGGTAAGCATAAATTATGTTTTCTCCTGTTAAGTGTAGTCAGTCCACGGGTCATCCATTACTTATGGGATACCAATACCAAAGCTAAAAGTACACGGATGACGGGAGGGACAGGCAGGCTCTTTACACGGAAGGAACCACTGCCTGAAGAACCTTTCTCCCAAAAATAGCCTCCGAAGAAGCAAAAGTGTCAAATTTGTAAAATTTGGAAAAAGTGTGAAGTGAAGACCAAGTCGCAGCCTTGCAAATCTGTTCAACAGAGGCCTCATTCTTAAAGGCCCAAGTGGAAGCCACAGCTCTGGTAGAATGAGCTGTAATTCTTTCAGGAGGCTGCTGTCCAGCAGTCTCATAGGCTAAACGTATTATGCTACAAAGCCAAAAGGAGAGAGAGGTGGCCGAAGCCTTTTGACCTCTCCTCTGTCCAGAATACACGACAAACAGGGAAGAAGTTTGTCGAAAATCTTTAGTTGCCTGTAAATAAAATTTCAGGGCACGGACAACGTCCAGATTGTGCAGAAGACGTTCCTTCTTTGAAGAAGGGTTGGGGCACAATGATGGAACAACAATCTCTTGATTGATATTCCTGTTGGTAACTACCTTAGGTAAAAACCCAGGTTTAGTACGCAGGACTACCTTGTCTGAATGGAAAATCTGATAAGGAGAATCACAATGTAAGGCAGATAACTCAGAGACTCTTCGAGCCGAGGAAATAGCCATTAAAAACAGAACTTTCCAGGATAAAAGTTTGATATCAATGGAATGAAGGGGTTCAAACGGAACACCCTGTAAAACGTTAAGAACTAAGTTTAAACTCCATGGCGGAGCAACCGTTTTAAACACAGGCTTAATCCTGGCCAAAGCCTGACAAAAAGCCTGAACGTCTGGAACTTCTGACAGACGTCTGTGTAGAAGGATGGACAAAGCTGAGATTTGTCCCTTTAACGAACTAGCGGATAAACCCTTTTCTAAACCTTCTTGTAGAAAGGATAATATCCTAGGAATCCTAACCTTACTCCATGAGTAACCTTTGGATTTGCACCAATGCAAGTATTTGCGCCATATTTTATGGTAAATTTTCCTGGTAACAGGCTTCCTAGCCTGTATCAAGGTATCAATCACTGACTCCGAAAATCCACGCTTTGATAGAATCAAGCGTTCAATCTCCATGCAGTCAGCCTCAGAGAAATTAGATTTGGATGTTTGAAGGGACCCTGCACCAGAAGGTCTTGTCTCAGAGGTAGAGACCATGGTGGACAGGACGACATGTCCACTAGGTCTGCATACCAGTTCCTGCGTGGCCACGCAGGCGCTATTAGAATCACCGATGCTCTCTCCTGTTTGATCCTGGCAATCAATCGAGGAAGCATCGGGAAGGGTGGAAACACGTAAGCCATGTTGAAGACCCAAGGTGCTGTCAGAGCATCTATCAGAACCGCTCCCAGGTCTCTGGACCTGGATCCGTAATAAGGAAGTTTGAGATCTGGTCTGCCCCAACGCCGAAGAAGTTGGGCAAAGACCTCCGGATGAAGTTCCCACTCCCCTGGATGAAAAGTCTGGCGACTTAGATAATCCGCTTCCCAGTTCTCCACGCCTGGGATGTGGATCGCTGATAGGTGGCAAGAGTGTGACTCTGCCCAGTGCATTATCTTTGATACTTCCATCATTGCTAGGGAACTCCTTGTCCCTCCCTGATGGTTGATGTAAGCCACAGTCGTGATGTTGTCCGACTGAAACCTGATGAACCTCAGAGTTGCTAACTGAGGCCAAGCCAGAAGGGCATTGAAAACTGCTCTTAATTCCAGAATATTTATGGGAAGGAGACTCTCCTCCTGAGTCCAAGATCCCTGAGTCTTCAGGGAATTCCAGACAGCGCCCCAACCTATCAGGCTGGCGTCTGTTGTTACAATTGTCCAATCTGGCCTGCTGAAAGGCATCCCCTTGGAAAGATGTGGTCGAGAGAGCCACCATAGAAGAGAGTTTCTGGTCTCTTGATCCAGATTCAGCATAGGGGACAAATCTGAGTAGTCCCCATTCCACTGACTTAGCATGCACAATTGCAGTAGTCTGAGATGCAGGCGTGCAAAGGGAACTATGTCCATTGCCGCTACCATTAAGCCGATTACCTCCATGCATTGAGCCACTGACGGGCGTGGAATGGAATGAAGGACCCGGCAAGCATTTAGAAGTTTTGTTAACCTGACCTCTGTCAGATAGATCTTCATTTCTACAGAATCTATAAGAGTCCCTAAGAAGGGAACTCTTGTGAGTGGCAATAGAGAACTCTTTTCCTCGTTCACTTTCCACCCATGTGACCTTAGAAATGCCAGTACTAACTCTGTATGAGACTTGGCAGTTTGGAAACTTGACGCTTGTATCAGAATGTCGTCTAGGTACGGAGCTACCGATATTCCTCGCGGTCTTAGTACCGCCAGAAGAGACCCCAGAACCTTTGTGAAGATTCTTGGAGCAGTAGCTAACCCGAAGGGAAGAGCTACAAACTGGTAGTGCCTGTCTAGAAAGGCAAACCTCAGGTACCGGTAATGATCTTTGTGAATCGGTATGTGAAGGTAGGCATCCTTTAAATCCACTGTGGTCATGTACTGACCCTTTTGGATCATGGGTAAGATTGTCCGAATAGTTTCCATTTTGAACGATGGAACTCTTAGGAATTTGTTTAGGATCTTTAAATCCAAGATTGGTCTGAAGGTTCCTTCTTTCTTGGGAACCACAAACAGATTTGAGTAAAACCCCCGCCCGTGTTCCGACCGCGGAACCGGGTGGATCACTCCCATTAGTAAAAGGTCTTGTACACAGCGTAGAAACGCCTCTTTCTTTATCTGGTTTGTTGACAACCTTGAAAGATGAAATCTCCCTTTTGGAGGAGAAGCTTTGAAGTCCAGAAGATATCCCTGAGATATGATCTCTAACGCCCAGGGATCCTGGACATCTCTTGCCCAAGCCTGGGCGAAGAGAGAAAGTCTGCCCCCTACTAGATCCGTTTCCGGATTGGGGGCCCTCACTTCATGCTGTCTTAGGGGCAGCAGCAGGTTTTCTGGCCTGCTTGCCCTTGTTCCAGGTCTGGTTAGGTTTCCAGCCCTGTCTGTAACGAGCAACAGTTCCTTCCTGTTTTGGAGCGGAGGAAGTTGATGCTGTTCCTGCCTTGAAGTTATGAAAGGCATGAAAATTAGACTGTCTAGCCCTTGGTTTGGCTCTGTCTTGAGGCAGGGCATGGCCCTTACCTCCAGTAATGTCAGCGATAATTTCTTTCAAACCGGGCCCGAATAATGTCTGCCCTTTGAAAGGTATGTTAAGCAATTTAGATTTAGAAGTCACATCGGCTGACCAGGATTTTAGCCACAGCGCTCTGCGCGCCTGAATGGCGAATCCGGAATTCTTAGCCGTAAGTTTAGTTAGATGTACTACGGCATCAGAAATAAATGAATTAGCTAGCTTAAGGGTTTTAAGCTTGTTTGTAATCTCATCCAATGGAGCTGATTCAAGGGTCTCTTCCAGAGACTCAAACCAGAATGCCGCCGCCGCCGTGACCGGCGCAATGCATGCAAGGGGTTGCAATATAAAACCTTGTTGAACAAACATTTTCTTAAGGTAACCCTCTAAGTTTTTATCCATTGGATCTGAAAAAGCACAGCTATCCTCCACCGGGATAGTGGTACGCTTAGCTAAAGTAGAAACTGCTCCCTCCACCTTAGGGACCGTCTGCCATAAGTCCCGTGTGGTGGCGTCTATTGGAAACATTTTTCTGAATATAGGAGGGGTGAGAAAGGCACACCGGGTCTATCCCACTCCTTGTTAACAATTTCAGTAAGTCTTTTAGGTATAGGAAAAACGTCAGTACACGTTGGTACTGCAAAATATTTATCCAACCTACATATTTTCTCTGGGATTGCAACCGTGTTACAATCATTCAGAGCCGCCAACACCTCCCCTAGTAACACACAGAGGTTCTCAAGCTTAAATTTGAAATTTGAAATGTCTGAATCCAGTTTATTTGGATCAGACCCGTCACCCACAGAATGAAGCTCTCCGTCTTCATGTTCTGCAAATTGTGACGCAGTATCTGACATGGCCCTAGTATTATCAGCGCACTCTGTTCTCACCCCAGAGTGGTCTCGTTTACCCCTGAGTTCTGGCAATTTAGATAAAACCTCAGTCATAACATTAGCCATGTCTTGCAAAGTGATTTGTAATGGCCGCCCTGATGTACTTGGCGTTACAATATCACGCACCTCCTGAGCGGGAGATGCAGGTACTGACACGTGAGGTAAGTTAGTCGGCATAACTTCCCCCTCGTTGTCTGGTGAATTTTTATTAACATGTACAGATTTACTTTTATTTAAAGTAGCATCAATGCAATTAGTACATAAATTTCTATTGGGCTCCACATTGGCCTTTGAACATATTGCACAAAGAGATTCCTCTGTGTCAGACATGTTTAACAAACTAGCAATTAGCCTAGCAAGCTTGGAAAATACTTTTCAAATAAATTTACAAGCAATATAAAAAACGTTACTGTGCCTTTAAGAAGCACACAAAAAACTGTCACAGTTGAAATAACAATGAACCGGATTAGTTATAGAAACCAAATTTTCACAGTAAATGCATTAAGCTAGCAAAGGATTGCACCCATTAGAAAATGGATTATTAACCCCTTAATACCAAAAAAACGGATAATAAAATATATAACGTTTTAACACAGTCAAAGCACAGTCTCACAGGTCTGCTGTGAGTGATTACCTCCCTCAAACTAGCTTTGGAGACCCCTGAGCTCTGTAGAGACGTCCCGGATCATGCAGAGAGAATAAGGAAGGCTGTGACTGAATTTTTGATGCGTAGTAAAAGCGCCAAAATAGGCCCCTCCCACTCATAATACAACAGTGGGGAAGCTCAGTAAACTGATTTTATTCAAAATAAACGAAAGCCAAGTGGAAAATAATGCCCATAAAATTTTTCACCAAGTACCTCAGAGAAAAAAACGATTAACCTGCCAGTAAACATTTAATATGAATATATGAATATATGAAATGATATTAAAAGCCTGTTGCTAGTCGCTCTCACTGCAGAAAGGCTATAAGTTATATGTATACAGTATTTCCTTAGTGAAGTGCTATTCCCCAGAAATACCTCAGTGCCAACATACATACATAACAGCCTGATACCAGTTGCTACTACTGCATTTAAGGCTGTACTTACATTATATCGGTATTAGCAGTATTTTCTCAGTCAATTCCATTCCTTAGAAAATAATATACTGCAACATACCTCTTTGCAGGTGAACCCTGCCCGCTGTCCCCTGTTCTGAAGTTACCTCACTCCTCAGAATGGCCGAGAACAGCAAATGGATCTTAGTTACGTCCGCTAAGATCATATACAAACTCAGGTAGATTCTTCTTCTAAAACTGCCTGAGAAAAAACAACACACTCCGGTGCCGTTTAAAACAACAAACTTTTGATTGAAGAAATAAAAACTAAATTTAATAACCACACTCCTCTCACACATCCTATCTATTAGTTAGGTGCAAGAGAATGACTGGGTATGACGTAGAGGGGAGGAGCTATATAGCAGCTCTGCTTGGGTGATCCTCTTGCACTTCCTGTTAGGGAGGAGTTATAATCCCATAAGTAATGGATGACCCGTGGACTGACTACACTTAACAGGAGAAATAGCAGAGAAACCCAGAAGGGATTTCGTATTCTGGTGAGTACTGTAAACACCTGAAGTGATATCAATAGTGTCTTTGGAGATAACATCATTCCACGGTCCTAAGTGATAACGAGACTATTTGCGCACATAGATGTACTATAGTGGGGCAGTTTCATAGAGTTACTAAGAGACTTAAACGCTACTTTGCTTTTATATGCTCATTTCGAGGAAGAGTTTATGGACATTTTAACTTCACCACCGGTGGTGTATTATTAATATCAGATATTTTACAAGTAATATTGTATGTAATAAAAATTTGTGTGTGAATTTTATAATGTATATTTATCGAGATTAAGCTTTTTAGCGTACTCTTTGTTTTCGTTGCAAATATTTTATTAAAAGATAAAAGGGATATATCTCTTTTAAGAGCTGCTCCTATAAAGGGTATCTTTGTATTGTTGTAAGATAAGATTCAAGTTTTCCGTCTAAAGATTCTTTAAAGGAAGTACTGTCTTCTAGAGGAATAGTAGTATGTTTAGCTAGAGTGAAAATGGCCCCATCAACTTTGGGTGGGAACCGTTTCCCATAACTCGAATTTAGCAGCAGGTAAAGGGTATAGTTTTTTTTTTAAAACTTGTATAAGGGTTAAAAAAGAGATACCTGGTTTAGACCTTTCCCTAGCAATCATATCAGAGACAGCATCAGGGATAGGGAAAATCTCAGGGAGATTGACAACAGTTTTATATACCGAGTTTAATTGATTACAGGGTTTATCATCATAAGTTTTAGATTCTTCAATCCGTAAAATGACTAAAACTTTCTTCAAAAGAGAAAGAATATGTTCAATTTTAAATATAAATTAGGAATTATCAGGTTCTACGTCCGATGATGGAGCCTCACTGTTAAAGGAATCCTCATCGTTCAAATATACTTCAGTATTTTGTAGGTCAGGACTTATATTACTGGTAGAATGTAAAATTTGAACTGACCTTTTTTTGTTTATTCAAAGGCGGTAATGCAGCCAGGGTCCTCAAAATGGCAGTAGTAATTATTTTTTTCATTGCTGGCAGGATGCCATTTGCATCTATCTGTAAGGAGGAGACAGTAGGTGTATTAGTACACATAGAAACATCATTAGATTGATCGATATGCAATAAAAAAATCTAAACAAGGTGGGACTTCCGGGCCGCAGCCATCTCACTGGTCGCACTGAGCTTCAGCTCCTTAAGTTTTCTCCAAAATCACTAATATTGTGAAGCTAAAACTGGATGTACATTATTCAAACAGTTGGAGAAACTGGTCTGTGGACGGCCTGATTTGAAATTTAGGGTTTTGAATCTCCACGTGGCACTTTTGCCCTCAGTACCGGGCCACTCAATTTGAAGCCTTCCCTAATAGCTGAAGCCTCAACATTGTCCCCACATTAAGCTGTGCCTGTGTGCGCAGTCCTTCTCCTGAAAAAGAGCTCTATCCCTACTTATGAGAGGACTTTATACTTGCAGCATTCTAAGGTTACAAGTTTACGATACCCTCTACACACTGACTGAAAATGGAGGAAGCCTTCCTTAAGCAATTACGTGTGGTGCTGCAGGAGCATATACAGAAACTGGATGAAAGAATGGCAGTGATCTTGCACCCAGCTCTTCACAAGCCAGATATGGTAAGACTTACCGGCATACAGGAGACCGATCATTTGAGTCCAGATTCGATGGACATGGATGCGACAAGGAGGGGAGCTCCCCCTCCAGAAGCTGACAGCTGGGCCGCTCTACATTTGAAGACAGCGGATAATCCGAAGCAGCTTGTCCCAAACAGCCCGGCTGACATGGCAGGGGTAGAACCGGCGCCCGAACCTGCCACAATACAGCTCCAACGCAAAAGCCAGCGAAGCACACAGGAGCTGCGCGAGTGTAGGAGTAAATCCCCCTCAGACGTCTGAAACTCTCGGTGGTTCTGCTGACATGGACAAACCATCTCCCGCAGCAAGCCTGGAACACACACTGCCAGCATCCCCTGGGACCGCAACTTCTCTCTGGGATACTCCAAGTACAGAAGTATGGCCGCACTCCCTCATTACTTGCGGTCCAGCCACCAGAATGATTAGCAGTGCCGCTGCATTCTATCAGACCTCCTGACAACGGCCATCTATTTGCGACCACACAATGATAAGGGGAATACTCCGGGTCTCAGATAATCTCTCAATTGACCCCATTGCCTGTCCTCAAGTCTGTGCTTGCCGATCCGGCTCCCAATGCCACCTGGTTGCAAGAAAAAACTCTTCCTATAACCCAGCTTCTTAACTTTCGGATTGGAGTGGGCTGACATATTTGGAAGGTACCTTTCTTATGCTCATCGGATCTGCAGGGTAAGAGGGTACTTCTACAGTCCCCCTACAGACGTTTAAAAACTGCCTGTTAAGTTTTACATAGGTGCTTCTTACTAGACGGAACTTTTTATGAGGACCATGCGGTCTGAGACCTCAAGTTCACCGTTTCTCCAGGGATCTAACGTTTAAGAGATCTAATACTAACTGTGTATTCCCTATTCTTTCTCATCAACCTGCCCTCACAGTTAAATACAAAAAACGCTTTAGACTTATTTACCCGTTCTTTGCCATATTCAGAATAGCACCATTTTATGCCTGTGAACATAGTTAATTAATATTTGTCCTCAGATATTTTATACTTATTGTTGTCAGTGATGGATACATATATAAATTAGCCATTCTTTTTTGTTTGAGATATGTAGCAATGCAGCGTTTATAACCCCAAATATTTTAAAGTTGTCTATTATTTTAATCAGCTTTCAGAAGGCTTGTAGTTATTTAGGCATTAATCTAGAAGATCCAGTTCACTTTAACTAATTTTGCTGGTCAGTGTGTATTGGACTCTCCTGTCAAATGCTGATGTATAAATGTGAAATTTTGTTATAAATTTGACTTTCAGTGCACTGCCCCACACAGTGCAATCGCCTCTAATATGTCCCCTTTAACATTTAACCTAAGCACAATATCTCAGGTTTTAATTAATCCCAAATATAAATACATACTAATCCCAAATATAAATACATACATGCTCCTATGTCACTTTTGACTTTAGCCATTATCCCATCATCATCTCACCCTGGATGTATCAGTAGCCCTAAACATGCTTCCTTAAATATACCCCAACATAGAGGTCTTAGATCCACCCCTAATTTTACCTCACTGTACCCTAACCCATCCAATAAGATTCATTGTGTTATTGTCTCCCGTATTATTTATCCCATTTAATATTATATTAATTGGATTTTCCCTCTCAGATACAAAACTATACCTATATGTACTATGGCCCATAAGTGGCTGCTTCATAAACTAATAGTTCTCTACGTGGTACCATATGAGTCATAAGGTCCAAGAGTGGCCTTTAGTATAATTAGAGGATCCTGTACTATACCTAAATACAAAAAAAAAATGAGGTTTTAACTATACATATTCTAACATCATCGCCCAATCTGTTTTTGTTTTTTCTCTTATTTATGGATGATTGGCTTATGTAGCTGCAAGGTTCATATATAGATAGTTACCAATCTGTCTAGTTGCAATATCCACCAGACGATCTGTTTCCATGTTATTCATCTTTTGGATGTGTGTTCAAATATGATTTAACTGTACACTTCTTTGAGTTGATTTCTTTTTTTTTCTTAATTGCATACCGTTTGTTATAGTTTTACTTATTTATGCTGTAATCCAGGGGTGTCCAAACTTTGCTCTCCAGAGGTTTTGGAACTACATTTCCGATGATGCTCAGCCAGCATTTTATCTAGCTGAGCATCATGGGAAATGTAGTTCCAAAACCTCTGGAGAGCAAAGTTTGGACATCCCTGCTGTAATCTATGCAAACCTCAATAAAAATATAAATTAAAAAAAAAAAAAAAATCTAAACAAGAGTCACATAAATAAGCTGAAGAAGCTACTTCAGTTGTTTTACAATAAGCACACTTAACTTTGGTAGAAAGGTGTTCCTATGGTAAATTTAGGGACAGATTGCTGCTGCTCCATTATGGCAAATTTTCAGTAAAATTTAGATGCAATAATAACTATTATCAAAGCTTTTTGAGGAAAGGAAAAAATATGTCCCCTTTATATAGCGTTGCATGGACATTAAAGCACTAAGCAAATGCTGCCTAGGTAAGCATTAACTGTCAGTGTGTGCAATGTCAAAACACCATTTTATTTGAACAAACGGCACACTAGTGTGTGCGCATACGTTAACGCGTCCTCCGACATGCGCATACTATGACGCGCTGTAGTTATTCAAAGGCTTCGTCAAGTTTCAAATCAAATTCTAAGTGTGTGTACTATGGCGTGCTAACTTGACAAGTATTAAAAGTGTTGGTTTATTTATGATGCTTCGAGTTTGACGCTCGTGTCTTGCGTGTAATATGGTGCGCAAATCCAATGAGCATTTTATGCGTTGAATTTGAAGCGCACTTTGAAATTTTTTTGCAAGCAAAAAAGTAAGTATCTGTCCCAGGGCCATACATACACATATAAAACTTTTAAACAACTAAAAAAAGACAATAAACATAGCTGTGAGTGCCTATGAAGGAATTCCCATGAGGCGGAAACTTAAATATGCTCTGAAGCACCTCTCACTGAAGAAACCAAGCCTATCATCTTACTTCAACCACCTCCAACGGAGGCAAAGTAAAAAACTGAGGTATGAGTGGGGTGGGAGGGTTTTTATAGGCATTTGAGGTTTTGGAAACTTTGCCTCCTCTTGGCAGGAATCTATATCCCACATATAACAGGTCACGGACTCTTGCCACCTATATTAAGGAAACAAGGATGATTGTAGAACAAAGAAATTGCTCCTAGGATGGTTTAGTATATCAAAAACAATATATAAAATCTTCAACAGAAAAAAATCTAACTCATGTGATGGTGTCACTTTAACAGGTGTCATTCTGGTATAGTTAGTAGCTCCCCAGCTAGCTGTATTACTTATGCAATTCTGTTGTACCATATAGATGTGATACAAAGCCTGTTGCTTCTTTTACAGCTATATAGTATAGAAGTTGCCTATATGCTCCCTATATTGGTTAAAAAGCTCTCAATTTAACCATAAAGGTACACAATATCAAAGGCTTATAGAGGAACCACGGGCTAGGCAAAGAAATATGTATACATTTAAAGTATCCCATACATGAAAAATCTAAATATATAATAATAAATAATGAATTTATTGAAAACAAGAGTCAGTTTCCTAAATGACTGAAGTGATTCAATTTAAAATATCTCACTATAACAAATGTCTCTTTAAAAAAAAAATGTGTTGCAAAAACAAACCCAAATCATGAAATGTAAAAAGTTCTGGTCAAGTGTGATCAGCACATAAATTCACAGCTTAATTTATATGAAATAAATATGCCCCACGAGGGTTTGATAGCTTGTTCGTGCTAGATTGGGGTATATAGTGTCACTAAGTACCTTGTAGATCCTCGATCCAAGCTGCTGTGATGATCAGATCCTTCTGATCTACCGGCGTCCACCTGTCACTGTTGTTTGATTCTGTTCCTCCAACTTTCATTTGCATGTGAAATGGTATTTCTGAAGCACATTTATATCTTGTGCTGCCGTCCCACACCCAGCACTTAACAATTTTGTACTAGTTAAATCATTGTTGGCATCTCCATCTCTCCAATTACGTGATTGAGACATCACCGTGCTGTTGTAATTTGAGACACGCCTCCTCACAGTTACAGTGTATCTTAGATAGCATACTACACCAAATACTACTGTATAAAATCTGGACACTACAATACACATCAACCCATAAGCTTTTTGACTTTAAGATAATCGCACACCAGGACTTGATATATTGCAAACTCTGGGGAGCATTCCATCTAAAATACACATAATCTGTGAGATGTGTCTCAAATTACAATGACGGCATGGTGATGTCACAGTCACGTAATCAGAGAGATCGACTAGGAAGAGACGCAAACAGTACTGATTCACGAATAAGTGTAAGTTGGAGGAACAGACTCACAGGTCTAGTGCAAGATGAGAAGTGACAGCTGAAAGCTTGTAGAACAGAAGGATCTGATCATCATTGAAGCTTGGACTGATGATCTACAAAGGTACAGAATGACACTATATACCCCAATTTAACAGGAACAAACACACTGGGGGCATATATATTTCATATACATTAAATGTGAATTTATGTACTGATCACACTCAACCAGAACATTTTACATTTCATGATTTGGGTTCTTTTTTGCAACACATTTTATATTGTGAGATATGTTAAATTTAAGTACTTCAAACATTTATGAAATTTACTCGTTTTCAATAAATTATTTATCATTATAAATTAGATTTGTCATGTATAAGATATTTTAAATGTTTCTATATTTCTTTGCCTAGCCTGTGGCGTCCATATAAGCCTTTGATATTATGTTATTTTACAGCCCAGCAACTCATGTGTTAAAAAACATAATTTAGGTCTTATCTGATATATATAAATTTCTTTCATGGTGGTGAGAGTCCACAACCTGGTAGGTACAGGATATACATTCACAACAGGAGCAGGCAAAGTTTCCCAAATCTCAAAAGTCTATAAAAACCCTCCCACCTCACTTATATCTTAGTTTGACGTATAGCTAAGTAGTGAGGTGTTTAGAAGTAGTAAAAGCCAAAATGAGGAGCAGGAAAAAAACTAAATTTATGCTTACTTGATAAATGTATTTCTTTAAGATATGGTGAGTCCACAGGTTCATCTTAATTACTGTTGGGAAAATCACTCCTGGCCAGCAGGAGGAGGCAAAGAGCACCACAATAAAACTGTTAAGTATCACTTCCTTACCCACAACCCACAGTCATTCAACCAAAAGTAAATGGAGAAAGGAGGGTAACACAAGGTGCAGAGGTGTCTGAGGTTTAGTCAAAAACTCATATAAAAAAAGACAAAAGAGGGTGGGTCTGTGGACTCACCATATCTTGAAGAAATAAATTTATCAGGTAAGCATACATTTTGTTTTCTTTCTAAGATATGGTGAATCCACTGGTTCATCATAATAACTGTTGGGAACCAATACCCAAGCTAGAGGACACAAATGAATAGCAGCGATAAGAACAAGCATGCCTAAACGGAATGCACAGCCGCTTAAAGAATCTTTCTCCCAAAAGCCGCCTCAGCCGAGGCAAATGTATCAAATCTGTAAAATTTGGAAAAAAGTATGTAAAGAAGATCAAGTTGCAGCCTTGCAAATCTGCTCCATGGAAGCTTCATTTTTGAAAGCCCAAGAAGAGGCTACAGCCCTGGTGGAATGAGCCGTAATTCTTTCTGGAGGTTGCTTCCCAGGCAAATCACACTTCGCAACCAAAAAGAAAGAGTAGAAGCAGTGGCTTTCTGACCCCTACGTTTCCCAGAAAAACAAACAAAAAGAGCCGAAGACTTGCGAAAGTCTTTAGTCGCCTCCAAATAGAATTTAAAGGCACAAACCACATCTAAATTGTGCAATAGACGTTCTTTAATCGAAGAGGGCTTCGGACACAGAGATGGAACAACGATCTCCTGATTAATATTTCTAGTAGAAACAACTTTAGGAAGGAAACCTAACTTAGTACGAAGAACCGCCTTATCTGCATGAAAAATATGATAAGGGGAATCAAACTGCAAGGCTGAGAGTTCAGAGACTCTCCGCGCAGAAGAAATAGCCAAAATAAATAAAACCGTCTAAGATAATAACTTAATGTCTATGGAATGCATTGGCTCAAACGGAGCCTGCTGCAAAACTTTAAGAACAAGATTAAGACTCCAAGGTGGAGCAACAAGGTTAAACACAGGCCTGATTCTGAGTAAGGCCTGACAAAAAGCTTGTACATTTGGCACATCTGCCAAATTTGGCCCTTAAGAGTACTAACAGATAACCCCTTCTCCAGACCCTCCAGGAGAAAAGACAAAAATCTTGGAATCCTAACTCTACTCCAAGAGTAGCCCTCAATAAAGATATTTCCGCCATATCTTATAGTAAATCTTTCGAGTAACAGGCTTACAGGCCTGAATCATGGTCTTAATAACCAACTCAGAAATCCCACGCTTAGACAGAATCAAGCGTTCACTCTCCAAGCAGTCAGCTTCAGAGAATCGAGATTTGGATGAAGAAAGGGACCATAAGTAGAAGGTCCTTCCTCAAGGGTAGTCTCCACAGAGGTAGAGACGACATCTCCACTAGATCCACATACCAGATCCTTCGAGGCCAAGCTGGAGCAATTAGGATCTCTCCTGTTTTATTCAAGCAATTACTTGTGGAAGTAGGGCAAACGGAGGGAATAAGTAAGCCATCCTGCCAACGCATCTATCAGGAAGGCATGAGGATCCCTCAACCTGGATCCGTACTTTGGAAGCTTTGTGTTTTGACGAGACGCCATCAGATCCAATTCCGGTACCCCCCATTTGGAAGTTAACCTGGAGAACACCTCCGGATGGAGTTCCCACTCCCCTGGGTGAAAAGTCTGTCTGCTCAGGAAATCTGCTTCCCAGTTGTCCACTACTGGAATGTGAATGGCAGAGAGACAGCAACTGTGAGCTTCCGCCCACCGAATAATCCAAGCTACCTCCTTCATGGCTAGGGAACTCCGGGTTTTCCCCGGTGGTTGATGTAAGCCACTGAGGTTATGTTGTCTGACTGGAATCTGATGAACGGGGCCAAAGACAGTTGAGGCCAAGTCATCAGAGCATTGTAAATCGCCCTCAACTCCAGAATGTTGATAGGCAGAGCGGACTCCTCCCGAGACCAAATCCCCTGCGCCTTTAAGGAGTCCCAGACTGCTCCCCAGCCCAACAAGCTGGCATCCGTGGTCATCATCACCCAGGAAGGTCTCCAAAAGCAAGTGCCTTGAGACAGATGCTCCTGAGAGATCCACTACCAGAGAGAGAGTCTTTCGTCTCCTGATCTAGAACTATCTTTGAAGACAGATCCACATAATCTCCATTCCATTGTTTGAGCATGCACAACTGCAGGGCTCTCAGATGAAACCGAGCAAATGGGACGATGTCCATTGAAGCCACCATCAGACCAATTACTTCCATACATTGTGCCACTGAAGGACGCACCGAAGCCTGAAGTGACCGGCAGGAGGAAAGACTCTTTGCTATTCTGACCTCCGTTAAAAAAATCTTCATCAGAACGGAATCTATAATCGTCCTAGGAAAACTACCCTTGTAGCTGGAACCAAGGAGCCTTTCTTAAATTTCCATCTGTAAGAGAGAAGTAAAGACAGCAACGTCTCCGTGTGAGATGCTGCTTGAGGAAAAGATGGCGCTTGAACCAATATGTCATCTACATAGGGAGCCACTGCTATTCCCCTGGACCGAATCACAGCCAAAAGGGCCCCAGAACCTTTGAGAATATCTTGGGAGCTGTGGCAAGGCCAAAAGGCAGAGCCACAAACTGGAAGTGTTGGTCTAGAAAGGCAAACCTCAGAAACTTGAGATGATCTCTGCGAATGGGAACATGCAAGTATGCATCCTTTAGATCTATGGTCATCATGAATTGACCCTCCTGAATCAAAGGAAGAATTGTACAAATGTTCTCCATCTTGAAGGATGGGACTCTGAGGAATTTGTTTAGACATTTCAAGTCTAGAATGGGCCGGAAGGTTCCCTCCTTTTTGGGAACCACAAACAAGTTTGATTAGAACCCTAGACCCTGTTCTGGAACAGATCCTGAATGCATTTTAAGAACGCCTCTCTTTTTGTTCGGTCTGCAGATAATCTTGACAGGTGGAACCTGCACCTGGGAGGGCAATTTTTTAATTCCAACTTGTAACCCTGGGAAACAATGTTCACAGACCAGGGGTCTGGAACATCTCTGATCCAGACCTGAGAGAACTGAGACAGCCTGCCCCTACCTGATCCAAGCCTGAATCGGGGGAAAACCCTTCATGCTGACTTAGAGTCAGCCACGGGCTCCTTGGACTGTTTTCCTTGCTCCAAGACTGATTTGGTTTCCAGGCAGACTTGGAATTGTCCTGTTTGGACGAGGAAGAGGATGGTTTTCCTCTAAAGTTTCAAAAGGAACGAAAATAACTGGCGTCCCTTAGGTCTGGCCTTCTTATCTTGAGGCAGAAAAGACCCCTTTCCGCCTGTAATATCAGAAATGATCTCAGCCAACCCAGGTCCAAATAAGGTCTTCCCCTTGTAAGGAAGTGCCAGAAGCTTGACCTTAGAAGAAACATCGGCTGAAAAGGACTTCAGCTATAATGTCCTTCTGGCTAAGACCATGAAACTAGAAGCCTTAGCTCCGAACCTAAGCACCTGTAGCACAGCATCTGCTATATAGGAATTAGCTAACTTAAGAGCCTTATTCCTATCCTGAATCTCGTCTAAAGGAGTCTCCTTTCTGAAGAGAATCAGACAAGGCGTCAAATCAATAGGATGCTGCACTGATCACCGTGGCAATACATACTACTGGTTGCCATTGGAGGTCTAAATGTACATAAATCTTTTTTAAGTAAGCCTCCTTTTTGTTCATCGGATCCTTGAAAGAGCAACTATCCTCAATAGGAATAGTGGTTCTCTTAGCCAGAGTAGAAATGGCCGATTCAACTTTGGGAACCGTATACCAAGTATCCTTGATAGAAGTCTCCCCCGGAAACATCTTCTTAAAAACAGGAGACGGAGTAAAAGCCACTCCTGGCTTCTCCCATTCCTGAGAAATGATCTCCTTAGCACGATCTGGCACAGGAAAAACCTTCGAAGAGGAAGGAACATCAAAAAACTATTAAGTTTACTAGACTTCTTAGGAGCGACTACGACAGGAGTCTCGGAGTTGTCCAAGGTAGCTAAAACCTCCTTTAAAAGTAATCGAAGGTGTTCAAGCTTGAATCTGAAGGAAACTCCATTATCAGAAAAACAGAATTTATGTTTACCTGATAAATTACTTTCTCCAACGGTGTGTCCGGTCCACGGCGTCATCCTTACTTGTGGGATATTCTCCTCCCCAACAGGAAATGGCAAAGAGCCCAGCAAAGCTGGTCACATGATCCCTCCTAGGCTCCGCCTTCCCCAGTCATTCGACCGACGTAAAGGAGGAATATTTGCATAGGAGAAATCATATGATACCGTGGTGACTGTAGTTAAAGAAAATAAATTATCAGACCTGATTAAAAAACCAGGGCGGGCCGTGGACCGGACACACCGTTGGAGAAAGTAATTTATCAGGTAAACATAAATTCGGTTTTCTCCAACATAGGTGTGTCCGGTCCACGGCGTCATCCTTACTTGTGGGAACCAATACCAAAGCTTTAGGACACGGATGAAGGGAGGGAGCAAATCAGGTCACCTAGATGGAAGGCACCACGGCTTGCAAAACCTTTCTCCCAAAAATAGCCTCAGAAGAAGCAAAAGTATCAAATTTGTAAAATTTAGTAAAAGTGTGCAGTGAAGACCAAGTCGCTGCCTTACATATCTGATCAACAGAAGCCTCGTTCTTGAAGGCCCATGTGGAAGCCACAGCCCTAGTGGAATGAGCTGTGATTCTTTCAGGAGGCTGCCGTCCGGCAGTCTCGTAAGCCAATCTGATGATGCTTTTAATCCAAAAAGAGAGAGAGGTAGAAGTTGCTTTTTGACCTCTCCTTTTACCAGAATAAACAACAAACAAAGAAGATGTTTGTCTAAAATCCTTTGTAGCATCTAAATAGAATTTTAGAGCACAAACTACATCCAAATTGTGCAACAAACGTTCCTTCTTTGAAACTGGATTCGGACACAAAGAAGGCACTACTATCTCCTGGTTAATGTTTTTGTTAGAAACAACTTTCGGAAGAAAACCAGGTTTAGTACGTAAAACCACCTTATCTGCATGGAACACCAGATAAGGGGGAGAACACTGCAGAGCAGATAATTCTGAAACTCTTCTAGCAGAAGAAATTGCAACCAGAAACAAAACTTTCCAAGATAATAACTTAATATCAACGGAATGTAAGGGTTCAAACTGAAAGAACTAAATTGAGACTCCAAGGAGGAGTCAAAGGTTTGTAAACAGGCTTGATTCTAACCAGAGCCTGAACAAAGGCTTGAACATCTGGCACAGCTGCCAGCTTTTTGTGAAGTAACACAGACAAGGCAGAAATCTGTCCCTTCAAAGAACTTGCAGATAATCCTTTCTCCAAACCTTCTTGAAGAAAGGATAGAATCTTAGGAATTTTTACCTTGTCCCAAGGGAATCCTTTAGATTCACACCAACAGATATATTTTTTCCATATTTTGTGGTAAATTTTTCTAGTTACAGGCTTTCTGGCCTGAACAAGAGTATCAATGACAGAATCTGAGAACCCTCGCTTTGATAAGATCAAGCGTTCAATCTCCAAGCAGTCAGTTGGAGTGAGACCAGATTCGGATGTTCGAACGGACCTTGAACAAGAAGGTCTCGTCTCAAAGGTAGCTTCCATGGTGGAGCCGATGACATATTCACCAGGTCTGCATACCAAGTCCTGCGTGGCCACGCAGGAGCTATCAAGATCACCGATGCCCTCTCCTGATTGATCCTGGCTACCAGCCTGGGGATGAGAGGAAACGGCGGGAATACATAAGCTAGTTTGAAGGTCCAAGGTGCTACTAGTGCATCTACTAGAGTCGCCTTGGGATCCCTGGATCTGGACCCGTAGCAAGGAACCTTGAAGTTCTGACGAGAGGCCATCAGATCCATGTCTGGAATGCCCCACAATTGAGTAATTTGGGCAAAGATTTCCGGATGGAGTTCCCACTCCCCCGGATGAAATGTCTGACGACTCAGAAAATCCGCTTCCCAATTTTCCACTCCTGGGATGTGGATTGCAGACAAGTGGCAGGAGTGAGTCTCCGCCCATTGGATGATTTTGGTCACTTCTTCCATCGCCAGGGAACTCCTTGTTCCCCCCTGATGGTTGATGTACGCAACAGTCGTCATGTTGTCTGATTGAAACCGTATGAACTTGGCCTTTGCTAGCTGAGGCCAAGCCTTGAGAGCATTGAATATCGCTCTCAGTTCCAGAATATTTATCGGGAGAAGAGATTCTTCCCGAGACCAAAGACCCTGAGCTTTCAGGGGTCCCCAGACCGCGCCCCAGCCCACCAGACTGGCGTCGGTCGTGACAATGACCCACTCTGGTCTGCGGAAGCTCATCCCCTGTGACAGGTTGTCCAGGGACAGCCACCAACGGAGTGAATCTCTGGTCCTCTGATCTACTTGTATCGTCGGAGACAAGTCTGTATAGTCCCCATTCCACTGACTGAGCATGCACAGTTGTAATGGTCTTAGATGAATTCGCGCAAAAGGAACTATGTCCATTGCCGCTACCATCAAACCTATTACTTCCATGCACTGCGCTATGGAAGGAAGAGGAACAGAATGAAGTATTTGACAAGAGTTTAGAAGTTTTGATTTTCTGGCCTCTGTCAGAAAAATCCTCATTTCTAAGGAGTCTATTATTGTTCCCAAGAAGGGAACCCTTGTTGACGGAGATAGCGAACTTTTTTCTACGTTCACTTTCCACCCGTGAGATCTGAGAAAGGCCAGGACAATGTCCGTGTGAGCCTTTGCTTGTGGAAGGGACGACGCTTGCATCAGAATGTCGTCCAAGTAAGGTACTACTGCAATGCCCCTTGGTCTTAGCACCGCTAGAAGGGACCCTAGTACCTTTGTGAAAATTCTTGGAGCAGTGGCTAATCCGAACGGAAGTGCCACAAACTGGTAATGCTTGTCCAGGAATGCGAACCTTAGGAACCGATGATGTTCCTTGTGGATAGGAATATGTAGATACGCATCCTTTAAATCCACCGTGGTCATGAATTGACCTTCCTGGATGGAAGGAAGAATTGTTCGAATGGTTTCCATTTTGAACGATGGAACCTTGAGAAACTTGTTTAGGATCTTGAGATCTAAGATTGGTCTGAATGTTCCCTCTTTTTTGGGAACTACGAACAGATTGGAGTAGAACCCCATCCCTTGTTCTCCTAATGGAACAGGATGAATCACTCCCATTTTTAACAGGTCTTCTACACAATGTAAGAATGCCTGTTTTTTTATGTGGTCTGAAGACAATTGAGACCTGTGGAACCTCCCCCTTGGGGGAAGCCCCTTGAATTCCAGAAGATAACCTTGGGAGACTATTTCTACTGCCCAAGGATCCAGAACATCTCTTGCCCAAGCCTGAGCGAAGAGAGAGAGTCTGCCCCCCACCAGATCCGGTCCCGGATCGGGGGCCAACATCTCATGCTGTCTTGGTAGCAGTGGCAGGTTTCTTGGCCTGCTTTCCTTTGTTCCAGCCTTGCATTGGCCTCCAGGCTGGCTTGGCTTGAGAAGTATTACCCTCTTGCTTAGAGGACGTAGCACTTGGGGCTGGTCCGTTTCTGCGAAAGGGACGAAAATTAGGTTTATTTTTGGCTTTGAAAGACCTATCCTGAGGAAGGGCGTGGCCCTTGCCCCCAGTGATATCAGAGATAATCTCTTTCAAGTCAGGGCCAAACAGCGTTTTCCCCTTGAAAGGAATGTAAAGCAATTTGTTCTTGGAAGACGCATCCGCTGACCAAGATTTTAGCCAAAGCGCTCTGCGCGCCACAATAGCAAAACCAGAATTTTTCGCCGCTAACCTAGCCAATTGCAAAGTGGCGTCTAGGGTGAAAGAATTAGCCAATTTGAGAGCATGAATTCTGTCCATAATCTCCTCATAAGAAGAAGAATTATTATTGAGCGCCTTTTCTAGTTCATCGAACCAGAAACACGCTGCTGTAGTGACAGGAACAATGCATGAAATTGGTTGTAGAAGGTAACCTTGCTGAACAAACATCTTTTTAAGCAAACCTTCTAATTTTTTATCCATAGGATCATTGAAAGCACAACTATCTTCTATGGGTATAGTGGTGCGTTTGTTTAGAGTAGAAACCGCCCCCTCGACCTTGGGGACTGTCTGCCATAAGTCCTTTCTGGGGTCGACCATAGGAAACAATTTTTTAAATATGGGGGGAGGGACGAAAGGTATACCGGGCCTTTCCCATTCTTTATTTACAATGTCCGCCACCCGCTTGGGTATAGGAAAAGCTTCGGGGGGCCCCGGGACCTCTAGGAACTTGTCCATTTTACATAATTTCTCTGGAATGACCAAATTCTCACAATCATCCAGAGTAGATAACACCTCCTTAAGCAGAGCGCGGAGATGTTCCAATTTAAATTTAAATGTAATCACATCAGGTTCAGCTTGTTGAGAAATTTTCCCTGAATCTGAAATTTCTCCCTCAGACAAAACCTCCCTGGCCCCCTCAGACTGGTGTAGGGGCACTTCAGAACCAATATCATCAGCGTCCTCATGCTCTTCAGTATTTTCAAAAACAGAGCAGTCGCGCTTTCGCTGATAAGTGGGCATTTTGGCTAAAATGTTTTTGATAGAATTATCCATTACAGCCGTTAATTGTTGCATAGTAAGGAGTATTGGTGCACTAGATGTACTAGGGGCCTCCTGTGTGGGCAAGACTGGCGTAGACGAAGGAGGGGATGATGCAGTACCATGCTTACTCCCCTCACTTGAGGAATCATCTTGGGCATCATTTTCTCTAAATTTTGTGTCACATAAATCACATCTATTTAAATGAGAAGGAACCTTGGCTTCCCCACATACAGAACACAGTCTATCTGGTAGTTCAGACATGTTAAACAGGCATAAACTTGATAACAAAGTACAAAAAACGTTTTAAAATAAAATCGTTACTGTCACTTTAAATTTTAAACTGAACACACTTTATTACTGCAAATGTGAAAAAGTGTGAAGGAATTGTTCAAAATTCACCAAAATTTCACCACAGTGTCTTAAAGCCTTAAGAGTATTGCACACCAAATTTGGAAACTTTAACCCTTAAAATAACGGAACCGGAGCCGTTTTTATATTTAACCCCTTTACAGTCCCTGGTATCTGCTTTGCTGAGACCCAACCAAACCCAAAGGGGAATACGATACCAAATGAAGCCTTCAGAAAGTCTTTTCTATGTATCAGAGCTCCTCACACATGCATCTGCATGTCATGCTTCCCAAAAACAAGTGCGCAATAGAGGCGCGAAAATGAGACTCTGCCTATGATTAGGGAAAGCCCCTAGAGAATAAGGTGTCCAATACAGTGCCTGCCGGTTATTTTACATAGTTCCCAAGATTAAAATAATTCCTCAAGGCTATGGGGTATAAAATATGCTTATATATAAATCGTTTTAGCCCAGAAAATGTCTACAGTCTTAAAAGCCCTTGTGAAGCCCTTTTTTTTCTTTATGTAATAAAAAATGGCTTACCGGATCCCATAGGGAAAATGACAGCTTCCAGCATTACATCGTCTTGTTAGAAATGTGTCATACCTCAAGCAGCAAAAGTCTGCTCACTGTTTCCCCCAACTGAAGTTAATTCCTCTCAACAGTCCTGTGTGGAAACAGCCATCGATTTTAGTAACGGTTGCTAAAATCATTTTCCTCTTACAAACAGAAATCTTCATCTCTTTTCTGTTTCAGAGTAAATAGTACATACCAGCACTATTTTAAAATAACAAACTCTTGATTGAATAATAAAAACTACAGTTAAACACTAAAAAACTCTAAGCCATCTCCGTGGAGATGTTGCCTGTACAACGGCAAAGAGAATGACTGGGGAAGGCGGAGCCTAGGAGGGATCATGTGACCAGCTTTGCTGGGCTCTTTGCCATTTCCTGTTGGGGAGGAGAATATCCCACAAGTAAGGATGACGCCGTGGACCGGACACACCTATGTTGGAGAAAAGGAATTATACTGTCCGAGTCTGAGACCTCACCTTCAAAATGAGATTCCTCCTCATCCTCAGATATATGAGGAACCTGAGAATCAGCACCTGGAACGGATACCTTATTATCTGAATTTTTAACTTTCCTCTTACGCTTCCCCTGAATTCTGGGAAATTTGGCAAGGGCTGTAGATACCGCTGCGGACACCTGTGCAGCAATTTCTGCCTTTAAAAACACTCCACTGGGAGTTAGAGAGGAACCTGGTAATACCTGGACAGCATCTTCCTGAGAGACATTCGGCTCAACATAAAAAAAAAAATGTCCTTTCCCTGTAATGTCTGTTTAACACAGGAGGAGCAAAGTTGCATGGGAACTGCAATTTGTGCATCTAACCACAACAAACATGGGTTCAACTGAACGGGGTCCTGATCCATGTCAAACATGATTGCTCACATGCCCCACAGACGTACATCAGATATAAATAATTAAATACATTTTCTCACTGTTGAAAATTACCAACTGAGTGCTATGGGGGAAAAAAAAAAACAGACGTGAGCAATATCGCTCGGACTAAAACCTCCCTCCACACCTCAGGATACTAAGGCGCCTCCTTACGACCACCGCATAGCCAGAATTCGTTCTCCAACCTCTAAGACCGTTTTAGCTGAGACACTGGAACCTCAGTTGCGAACGGAACCTAGGAGGAAACGGCCGATCACGTGATCGGACGGAAGAGAGGTGCAAAATCCTCCCGCGGAGCAACAGAGAGGGAGGAGGCGGAGCCTAAGAACTGAAGTTAAAACACCCACAATGGCGTACATTAAACAATGGTCCCTGTAACAACAGCACTCTCGTAATTAAACAGATCCCCATTCTGAGGAATTTGTTTAGCAGTGAAAATTAAACATAGACGTCAATACAGTAAAAAACGGAGCCCCAAACACATTCTTAGGTTACCCAAAACCCGAAGTTTGTAATCTCTTAACCTCACCACTGTGCCTGCAGTCATGCCTTAATGTTGCCCTTACACCAGGGTTAACTAACTTTTGTCCCCATAACTAGCAAGGTAATGGAATTCTTAACCTAAGTGCATATATCTCCCACCTGGAAGAAAGCACTTACCTGCTCTGCTGTCCGGCATGAAGACAGTCCCTAGGTGTGGACACATCTCCCCACAGAGACCTAGAACAAAGGTAGATAACAAAGTAACCAACTTTGGTATCCCATACTAGGGCAGCAGTGTTGGGAAAAATGCAGCAAGCACCTCTTTGCAAGTTCCCAACTGCTTTAAGTCACCACAGCTAGACTGCAAAGACTAACGTGGGATACGGCTATAACCTAAAACTTGCTTGAAGTAAATCAATCTTCTCAGAAATAAATTTTCTCATTAGACACCTAAACTTCCCCTCCTCCATGCACAAAGAGAATGACTGGGGGTTGTGGGTAAGAAAGTGATACTTAACAGTTTTACTGTGGTGCTCTTTGCCTCCTCCTGCTGGCCAGGAGTGATATTCCCAACAGTAATTAAGATAAACCTGTGGACTCATCATATCTTAGGAAGAAAGATGTGCTTAAACAAAAAATCAACCCCCCAAGGGGGGCTCGTGGAGTCTCGTCACCATAAAAGAAATGAATTTATCAGGTAAGACATGTTTTCTTTCCTATAGGTGGTGAGAGTCCATGACCTGTTACGTATGGGATATAATACCCAAGATGTGGAAGTCCACGAGTAACAATAAAGGGAGGGATTAAAATAATAACAGCTTTTTTTTTTGCTAAGAAATGTAATCCATAACTCAAAAACGTACTCAATATATAGGCACAATTATCAATCTGAGACAACTGCCTGAAGGACCTTTCTACCAAAGGCTGCTTCTAACAAAGCAAAAACATCAAAATGGTAAAATTTAGTAAAAGGTATGCAGATACGAACAAGTGGCCACTTTGCAAATTTGAGCAAATGAAGCCTCCCTCATTCTTGAAAGCCTGATGTGGCAACCGATCTAGTAGAATGAGCTCTAATTATTTGTGGTGGAGGCTGACCCGCCCCCAAATAAGCATTGTGATTTAAAGGTTTCAACCAAGAGGCTAAAGAAATTGCAGAGGCCTTCTGGCCTTTCTTAGGACCAGAAAAAAGAACAGACAGACTAGAAGTCTGTCTGAAATTCTTAGTACAATCAACCTAATATTTCAATGCTTTAACAACAACATCCAAAAAATGTAAAGATCTATCGCCACTCTAAAATTAATCTCATCCCTTTCAAGAAGTAAAAACTTATTTTAAATATTTAGGTATTAAAAACATAAATTATGCTTACCTGATAATTTCATTTCCATCTGTAGGAGGAGTCCATGCTTCATTCATTACTTGTGGGAAATAAGAACCAGGCCACCAGGAGGAGGCATAGACACCCCAGCCAAAGGCTTAAATACCTCCCCCACTCCCCTCATATCCCAGTCATTCTGCAGAGGGAACAAGGAACAGTAGGAGAAATATCAGGGTATAAATGGTGCCAGAAGAACAAAAATGAAATTTAGCTCCGCCCACCGGAAAAACAGGCGGGAGCCGTGGACTCTCCTCCTACAGATGGAAATCAAATTATCAGGTAAGCATAATTTATGTTTTCCATCTTAATAGGAGGGGAGTCCACGGCTTCATTCATTACTTGTGGGAAACAAATACCCAAGCTCTAGAGGACACTGAATGAAAAATGGGAGGGTAAAAGAGAGGCGGACCCTATTCTGAGGGCACCACAGGTTTTGCATGCTTTCTCCCAAAAGCTGCTTCCGCCAAAGCAAAAACATAAAATTTGTAAAACTTTGCAAAAGTATGTAAGGAGGAGCAGGGGCAAAGAACAGCCTTATCGGCGTGGAAAACCAGCTAAGGAGGCTCACATTGCAAGGCCGCCAACTCAGACTCCGCGTGCTGATGCAATAACCAGTAGGAATAGAACCTTCCAGGAAAGTAATTTAAATTTCAAGCGAATGCATAGGCTCAAACGGAGCACTCTGCAAAATCTTAAGAACCAAGTGTAAGCTCCAAGGGGGAGCGGAGTATCTAAATACAGGCCTGATCATAGACAGAGCCTGAATAAAGGACTGAATATCAGGAAGCTCCACAAGTTTCTTGTGTAACAGTACAGATAAAACCGAAATCTGTCCTTTTAAGGAACTGGCGGCAAGTCCCTTCTCCAACCCATCCTAGAGGAAGGACAGGATCCTAGATACCCTAACCTTATACCAGGGATATCCACGTTCCTCACGCCAGGACAAGTAGGTCCTCCACACCTTATGATAGATGCGACGAGTGACCGGCTTCTGCCTAGGGATACCTGGACAGCGACAAGTATCTGGGTAGCTGGAAGTTTAGGCTGGACTCCATGATCTATCTCGGCTTCCCCTATCTCTTGCAGATCTCCGCAAACACCTCGGGATGCAGAGACTATTCCCCCGAATGAAACGATTGTCTGCTGAGAAAATCCGCTTCCCATTTGTCCACACCCAGAATGTGGATCGCTGATAGCTAGGGAGCTTCTTGTCCCCCCCGATGGTTGATGTAAGCCACTGAGGTAATGTTGTCCGACTGGAATCTGATGAATTGGGATGACCCCAGGAGGGGCCAAGCCCTCAGAGCGTTTAAGATCACTCGAAGTTCCAGAATATTGATCGGGAGAAGCAACTCATCTCGAGTCCCCCTGCCCCGTGCTTTCTTGGCACCCCAAACAGCTCCCCATCCTGACAGACTTGCGTCCGTGGTCACAATCTCCCAGGATGGCCTCAAGAAGGATGTCCCCTGGGACAGTTGGTCCAGACAGATCCACCAAGAGAGGGATTCCCTCGTTCGGTTGTCCAGAGAAATCTGTTGGGATAGATCTCTGAGTGATTGCCGTTCCATTGTCTGAACATGCACAACTGAAGAGGTCTGAGATGGAACCTGGCGTATGGAATGACATCTATGCTGGATACCATGAGCCCAATCACCTCCATACTCCGGGCCACAGATGGCCTTGAAGAGGTCTGAAAGGCAAGACAGCTGGACGCAATCTTGCAACGTCTCTGATCTGTAAGGAATATCTTCATGGATATGGAGTCTATTATCGTGCCCAGGAATTCCACTCTGTTGCTGGGAACCAGAAACTCTTTCCTAAGTTTACCTTCCACCCATGAGATCAAAGGAGAAAAAAAAGAGCCCTTGAATGGTCCTCTGCAAGGCTGCAGGATGGAGCCTGGACCAGGATGTCATCCAGATAAGGCGCCACTGCAATACCTCTGGATCTCGCTACCATGAGCAGTGCTCCCAGAACCTTCGTAAAGACTCTTGGGGCAGTTGCCAGACCAAAGGGTAGGGCCACAAACTAGAAGTATTGGTCCACAAATGTAAATCTTAGGAACCTGAAGTGATCCTTGTGGATTTGTATGTGAAGGTAAGCATCCTTCAAGTCTATTGTAGTCATGAACTGTCCCTCTTGAACTAGGGGCAGAATGGACCTGATCGTCTCTATCTTGAATGATGGGACCCACAGAAACTTGTTTAAGCATTTTAGGTCTAGAATCGGGCAAAACGTGTCCTCCTTCTTTGGGAACACAAAAAAGGTTTGAATAGTACCCTCGACCTCTTTCTGCTAGAGGTACTGGTACTTTCACTCTAGAAAGGCGTCTCTCTTCTCTGGTCTTGATGATAGGTTTGACAAGAGGAATCTGCCCCTGTCCGTCTGTCATCCAAGCCTCTGCGAAAACAGATAGTCTGTCCCCTACGTGATCCATGCCGATTTTGTCTCAGCGGACTTCTCGCTCTGCTTGGCTTTGTTCCAAGATTGAGCTAGTTTCCAAGATCCCATGGAATGCTCGGTTTTTGCGGCAGGCTGTATGCGTTGGGACTTGTCCGAACGAAAGGGACAAAAAGCAGAGCCCTTAGGCTTATTCCTCTTATCCTGGGGTAGGAAAGCACCCTTGTCTCCCGTGACCATGGATATGATAGAGTCCAGGCCTGGACCAAAAAGAACTTTCCCCTGAAATGGAAGGGAAAGTAATCTAGACTTGGAAGTCATGTCAGCAGACCACGAGTTTAACCACAGAGCCCTTTGGGCTAGAACAGAAAAACCTGATGTCTTGGCATTCCGGCAAATAATCTGCATATTTGCATCTAATTCTTTCCTGTATCTCCTCGAGGGGAGTCTCCACCTTGACCATATTTGACATGGAGTCGCACCAGTAGGTAGCGGCTCCGGCCACCGCAGCGACCGTAGCTGCAGGTTGAAATACAACCCTGTGTGCTGAAACATCTTTCTCAACATGGTTTCTAATTTTTTATCCATGGGCTCTTTGAACAACGAACTATCCTCGAGCAGGATAGTTGTGCACTTAACGAGCATGGAGATAGCTTCATCCACCTTAGGGATGGCCCCCCCCACAGCTCAAGCTGAGAGTCCGGGACAGGAAACAATTTTTTAAAAGAAGAAGAGGGAGAAAAGGACAATCCAAGTCTCTCACATTGGTTACTAATAATATTAGCAAAATGTGCCAAATCAGGCCACGCAAATATCTCCCAAAAAAAAAAAGAACCTGACTGTTCGCACATTGAAAGCCTCATCTCACACATGTCACAGCATAAAACACAATAAAATTAAATTATGCATAAATCCCTCCCTGTTCAATAATCCCCCTTCCGGGGATATTAACCCTTGATTCTATACAGATAAAGGAGTTGCACTGTGACTCTGTCTTCTTGCATCATCATATGTGTATAAATGAAAAGATCTTACCAGAATCTATGCCATGGAACAAGAACACGGCCTCTCATTTTGACAGTGTAGTAGCATCGCTCCTGACATGGACTTGAATGTAGAAAGCAGGCAGCGAAACTTGTCAACGCTGATTGCTTATGGAGCTGTTAATATGAGTCGGGATGGTTTTGCAGAAAGACTCTCCCTGCATCTCCGGACTCTAACTTTCATCCATGCTCTCACTGAGAGGCTGACAGGACTACTTAAAACTCCAGTCCCATTCCGAAGAGTACTACCCTCCATAAGAGACTACTCCAAATCTTCCGACACTTCTCCCTGTGATGAAAGGCAAAGAATGACTGGGGGATGAGGGGAGTGGGAGAGGTATTTAAGCCTTTGGCTGGGGTGTCTTTGCCTCCTCCTGGTGGCCAGGTTCTCATTTCCCAAAAGTAATGAATGAAGCCGTGGCCTCTCCTCCTATAAAGATGGAAATATCTCTCTCGCCAAAGCTATGGTATGAATTAAATTATAAGGAGAAACTAAACTATATGATTGATAGTTTAAAAAGATGGTCTAAATTGCAGTTATCTTTACTGGGTAAAGTCAATATAGTTAAAATGATTCTATTTCCCAAAATTTTATATTTATTGCAGGTAATGTAGTTTCCCTTATATAAAACTGACGTACATATATTAAATAAACATTTAATTCAAGTTTTCTGGAAAGGCAGAAGGCCAGTATTAAGCTTGGAAAAATTGCAAATGCCTAGGGATAAAGGAGTAATTAACCTCCCAAACTTTGCAATATATAATAAAGCAGCATTAATAAATATGTGGTTGACTGGCTGACACAAGGGAATTATTACACAGACATAGAAGTTAAGCAAGAAATTGTTTCTCTCTTTACATTATCTGCTTTAGCTCATATACGAAGTAAAAATCTACCTATTGATTGTAAAAAAATTGCCTGTTTTTAGGGAAACTATAAAAGCATGGCAATACCTATGCTGTTCAGGTAATTCAAACATTAGTATCTCAGAGTTCTATCCCATACAGGGAAATCTCCAATTCTTAGTTGGATACACAACAAAACCATTCAAAGACTAGGCTAGATTAGGACTAGTATACTTTTCACACTTAATTAATAAAAGAGATAACTTTTCAAGAACTTAAACAGGAGTTCGGGATTCCAAACCATCATCAATTTGTTCTATTACGAAATAAGAAGCTATATAATTAGTTTATTCAAACAAAATGGATTCAGAATTTAGGGGCAGAATTTTCTTTCAATTTAGAAACAGAATCTTTTAGATTTCTTTCCTTTATAGATTTATAATATTTAAAAAAGTGAAAAAATAATCATGAAAAGTCATAATAATTGGGATTACCTGCTCACCGTAACCCTTATAGACAATACAATAACCAAAAGTATCATAACAACAAAGAAGGTTTCTCTCGCAGCATATTATATGGAAGCACAAATTAAAATGACTCATATGATATACTTTACACCTGCGAGACTAACAAAATTTGCTAAATCTAGAGTGATCCACTGTAATAAATGCGGCACTAGGGGAGCAAATTTACTGCACTGCTTTTGGTACTGTTGTCAGCATCCGCTACTGTTTACCTTTTTCGCATAATTTTTTTGGGCGTCGCTTCTTGCGTCGTCGTGGTCACGTCATTTTTGGGCGTCGCTACATGCGTCGATGTGGTAGCATCACTTGCATTGTCAAGCTTGCGTCACTTTTGGCGCAACCTTTTGGTTTCAAATATCAGCGTTTCCATATCTTCCTTGCTTGAGTATAGTATTCATTTATCTTTTGTTTTAGCTTATTCCGTGTCTCTATACCTGGATCTGAAAATTGGATTGGACTTTGGCTTCTCTAAACTCCTTTTGGTACCTTGCAAAGATTGGACCGATATCTGGCTCTGAAATCGGATTGGACTTTGACCTTGGCTTTTCTAAACTCCCTTGGTACCTTGAAAAAACATAATTTATGTAAGAACTTACCTGATAAATTCATTTCTTTCATATTAGCAAGAGTCCATGAGCTAGTGACGTATGGGATATACATTCCTACCAGGAGGGGCAAAGTTTCCCAAACCTCAAAATGCCTATAAATACACCCCTCACCACACCCACAAATCAGTTTAACGAATAGCCAAGAAGTGGGGTGATAAGAAAAAAGTGCGAAAGCATATAAAATAAGGAATTGGAATAATTGTGCTTTATATAAAAAAAATCATAACCACCACAAAAAGGGTGGGCCTCATGGACTCTTGCTAATATGAAAGAAATGAATTTATCAGGTAAGTTCTTACATAAATTATGTTTTCTTTCATGTAATTAGCAAGAGTCCATGAGCTAGTGACGTATGGGATAATGACTACCCAAGATGTGGATCTTTCCACGCAAGAGTCACTAGAGAGGGAGGGATAAAATAAAGACAGCCAATTCCTGCTGAAAATAATCCACACCCAAAATAAAGTTTAATGAAAACATAAGCAGAAGATTCAAACTGAAACCGCTGCCTGAAGTACTTTTCTACCAAAAACTGCTTCAGAAGAAGAAAACACATCAAAATGGTAGAATTTAGTAAAAGTATGCAAAGAAGACCAAGTGGCTGCTTTGCAAATCTGATCAACTGAAGCTTCATTCCTATACGCGCAGGAAGTAGAAACTGACCTAGTAGAATGAGCTGTAATCCTTTGAGGCGGAGTTTTACCCGACTCGACATAGGCATGATGAATTAAAGATTTCAACCAAGATGCCAAAGAAATGGCAGAAGCTTTCTGGCCTTTTCTAGAACCGGAAAAGATAACAAATAAACTAGAAGTCTTTCGGAAAGACTTAGTAGCTTCAACATAATATTTCAAAGCTCTAACAACATCCAAAGAATGCAACGATTTCTCTTTAGAATTCTTAGGATTAGGACATAATGAAGGAACCACAATTTCTCTACTAATGTTGTTGGAATTCACAACCTTAGGTAAAAATTGAAAAGAAGTTCGCAACACCGCCTTATCCTGATGAAAAATCAGAAAAGGAGACTCACAAGAAAGAGCAGATAATTCAGAGACTCTTCTGGCAGAAGAGATCGCCAAAAGGAACAAAACTTTCCAAGAAAGTAATTTAATGTCCAATGAATGCATGGGTTCAAAAGGAGGAGCTTGAAGAGCCCCCAGAACCAAATTCAAACTCCAAGGAGGAGAAATTGACTTAATGACAGGTTTTATACGAACCAAAAGCTTGTACAAAACAATGAATATCAGGAAGATTAGCAATCTTTCTGTGAAAAAGAACAGAAAGAGCAGAGATTTGTCCTTTCAAGGAACTTGCGGACAAACCTTTATCTAAACCATCCTGAAGAAACTGTAAAATTCTCGGTATTCTAAAAGAATGCCAAGAAAAATAATGAGAAAGACACCAAGAAATATAAGTCTTCCAGACTCTATAATATATCTCTCTAGATACAGATTTACGAGCCTGTAACATAGTATTAATCACAGAGTCAGAGAAACCTCTTTGACCAAGAATCAAGCGTTCAATCTCCATACCTTTAAATTTAAGGATTTGAGATCCTGATGGAAAAAAGGACCTTGCGACAGAAGGTCTGGTCTTAACGGAAGAGTCCACGGTTGGCAAGAGGCCATCCGGACAAGATCCGCATACCAAAACCTGTGAGGCCATGCCGGAGCTACCAGCAGAACAAACGAGCATTCCTTCAGAATCTTGGAGATTACTCTTGGAAGAAGAACTAGAGGCGGAAAGATATAGGCAGGATGATACTTCCAAGGAAGTGATAATGCATCCACTGCCTCCGCCTGAGGATCCCGGGATCTGGACAGATACCTGGGAAGTTTCTTGTTTAGATGAGACGCCATCAGATCTATTTCTGGAAGTTCCCACATTTGAACAATCTGAACAAATACCTCTGGGTGAAGAGACCATTCGCCCGGATGCAACGTTTGGCGACTGAGATAATCCGCTTCCCAATTGTCTATACCTGGGATATGAACCGCAGAGATTAGACAGGAGCTGGATTCCGCCCAAACCAGAATTCGAGATACTTCTTTCATAGCCAGAGGACTGTGAGTCCCTCCTTGATGATTGATGTATGCCACAGTTGTGACATTGTCTGTCTGAAAACAAATGAACGATTCTCTCTTCAGAAGAGGCCAAGACTGAAGAGCTCTGAAAATTGCACGGAGTTCCAAAATATTGATCGGTAATCTCACCTCCTGAGATTCCCAAACTCCTTGTGCCGTCAGAGATCCCCACACAGCTCCCCAACCTGTAAGACTTGCATCTGTTGAAATTACAGTCCAGGTCGGAAGAACAAAAGAAGCCCCCTGAATTAAACGATGGTGATCTGTCCACCACGTCAGAGAGTGTCGTACAATCGGTTTTAAAGATATTAATTGAGATATCTTTGTGTAATCCCTGCACCATTGATTCAGCATACAGAGCTGAAGAGGTCGCATGTGAAAACGAGCAAAGGGGATCGCGTCCGATGCAGCAGTCATAAGACCTAGAATTTCCATGCATAAGGCTACCGAAGGGAATGATTGTGACTGAAGGTTTCGACAAGCTGAAATCAATTTTAGACGTCTCTTGTCTGTCAAAGACAGAGTCATGGACACAATCTATCTGGAAACCCAGAAAGGTTACCCTTGTCTGAGGAATCAATGAACTTTTTAGTGAATTGATCCTCCAACCATGATCTTGAAGAAACAACACAAGTCGATTCGTATGAGATTCTGCTAAATGTAAAGACTGAGCAAGTACCAAGATATCGTCCAAATAAGGAAATACCACAATACCCTGTTCTCTGATTACAGACAGAAGGGCACCGAGAACCTTTGTAAAAATTCTTGGAGCTGTAGCTAGACCAAACGGCAGAGCCACAAACTGGTAATGCATGTCCAGGAAAGAGAATCTCAGGAACTGATAGTGATCTGGATGAATCGGAATATGCAGATATGCATCCTGTAAATCTATTGTGGACATATAATGCCCTTGCTGAACAAAAGGCAAGATAGTCCTTACAGTTACCATTTTGAATGTTGGTATCCTTACATAACGATTCAATATTTTTAGATCCAGAACTGGTCTGAAGGAATTCTCCTTTTTTGGTACAATGAAGAGATTCGAATAAAACCCCAGCCCCTGTTCCAGAACTGGAACTGGCATAATTACTCCAGCCAACTCTAGATCTGAAACACATTTCAGAAATGCTTGAGCTTTCACTGGATTTACTGGGACACGGGAAAGAAAAAATCTCTTTGCAGGAGGTCTTATCTTGAAACCAATTCTGTACCCTTCTGAAACGATGTTCTGAATCCAAAGATTGTGAACAGAATTGATCCAAATTTCTTTGAAAAAACGTAACCTGCCCCCTACCAGCTGAGCTGGAATGAGGGCCGCACCTTCATGTGGACTTAGAAGCTGGCTTTGCTTTTCTAGAAGGCTTGGATTTATTCCAGACTGGAGATGGTTTCCAAACTGAAACTGCTCCTGAGGATGAAGGATCAGGCTTTTGTTCTTTGTTGAAACGAAAGGAACGAAAACGATTATTAGCCCTGTTTTTACCCTTAGATTTTTTATCCTGTGGTAAAAAAGTTCCTTTCCCACCAGTAACAGTTGAGATAATAGAATCCAACTGAGAACCAAATAATTTGTTACCCTGGAAAGAAAGGGAAAGTAGAGTTGATTTAGAAGACATATCAGCATTCCAAGTTTTAAGCTATAAAGCTCTTCTAGCTAAAATAGCTAGAGACATAAACCTGACATCAACTCTGATAATATAAAAAATGGCATCACAGATAAAATTATTAGCATGTTGAAGAAGAATAATAATATTATGAGAATCATGATCTGTTACTTGTTGCGCTAAAGTTTCCAACCAAAAAGTTGAAGCTGCAGCAACATTAGCCAATGATATAGCAGGTCTAAGAAGATTACCTGAACACAGATAAGCTTTTCTTAGAAAGGATTCAATTTTCCTATCTAAAGGATCCTTAAACGAAGTACCATCTGCCGTAGGAATAGTAGTACGTTTAGCAAGGGTAGAAATAGCCCCATCAACTTTAGGGATTTTGTCCCAAAATTCTAATCTGTCAGACGGCACAGGATATAATTGCTTAAAACGTTTAGAAGGAGTAAATGAATTACCCAAATTATTCCACTCTCTGGAAATTACTTCAGAAATAGCACCAGGAACAGGAAAAACTTCTGGAATAACCACAGGAGATTTAAAGACCTTATCTAAACGTTTAGATTTAGTATCAAGAGGACCAGAATCCTCAATTTCTAAAGCAATTAGTACTTCTTTAAGTAAAGAACGAATAAATTCCATTTTAAATAAATATGAAGATTTATCAGCATCAACCTCTGAGACAGAATCCTCTGAACCAGAAGAGTCATTAGAATCAGAATGATGATGTTCATTTAAAAATTCATCTGTATAAAGAGAAGTTTTAAAAGATTTTTTATGTTTACTAGAAGGAGGAATAACAGACATAGCCTTCTTGATGGATTCAGAAACAAAATCTCTTATGTTATCAGGAACACTCTGAACATTAGATGTTGATGGAACTGCAACAGGTAATGGTACTTTACTAAAGGAAATATTATCTGCATTAACACGTTTGTCATGACAATTAATACAAACAACAGCTGGAGGAACAGCTACCAAAAGTTTACAGCAGATACACTTAGCTTTGGTAGTTCCAGCACCAGACAGCGATTTTCCTGAAGTATCTTCTGACTCAGATGCAACGTAAGACATCTTGCAATATGTAAGAGAAAAAACAACATATAAAGCAAAATTGATCAAATTCCTTAAATGACAGTTTCAGGAATGGGAAAAATGCCAAGGAACAAGCTTCTAGCAATCAGAAGCAATGAAAAATGAGACTTAAATAATGTGGAGACAAAAGCGACGCCCATATTTTTTTAGCGCCAAATAAGACGCCCACATTATTTGGCGCCTAAATGCTTTTGGCGCCAAAAATGACGCCACATCCGGAACGCCGACATTTTTGGCGCAAAAGAACGTCAAAAAATGACGCAACTTCCGGCGACACGTATGACGCCGGAAACAGAAAAGATTTTTTGCGCCAAAAAAGTCAGCGCCAAGAATGACGCAATAAAATGAAGCATTTTCAGCCCCCGCGAGCCCACAGGGAAAAAAAGTCAAATTTTTTAAGGTAAGAAAAATGATTGATTCAAATGCATTATCCCAAATATGAAACTGACTGTCTGAAAATAAGGAATGTTGAACATCCTGAGTCAAGGCAAATAAATGTTTGAATACATATATTTAGAACTTTATTAAAAAAGTGCCCAACCATAGCTTAGAGTGTCACAGAAAATAAGACTTACTTACCCCAGGACACTCATCTACATGTTTGTAGAAAGCCAAACCAGTACTGAAACGAAAATCAGCAGAGGTAATGGTATATATATAAGAGTATATCGTCGATCTGAAAAGGGAGGTAAGAGATGAATCTCTTCGACCGATAACAGAGAACCTATGAAATAGACCCCGTAGAAGCAGATCATTGAATTCAAACAGGCAATACTCTCCTCACATCCCTCTGACATTCACTGCACGCTGAGAGGAAAACCGGGCTCCAACCTGCTGCGGAGCGCATATCAACGTAGAATCTAGCACAAACTTACTTCACCACCTCCATAGGAGGCAAAGTTTGTAAAAACTGATTTGTGGGTGTGGTGAGGGGTGTATTTATAGGCATTTTGAGGTTTGGGAAACTTTGCCCCTCCTGGTAGGAATATATATCCCATACGTCACTAGCTCATGGACTCTTGCTAATTACATGAAAGAAAACTGGACTGATACTTGGCTCTGATATTGGATTGGACTTTGACCTTGGCTTTTTCATACTCCTTTGCACATCAGCTTCCAGTTCCTAGTGTTTATCCTCCTTCTGCATCTCTGAGAAGTCCCTTTTCCAGCTACAGTTTTGTTTTCTTCTGCACTCTACACATCCAGTCTCTGCCAGGACTTGTCCAGAGCCATCGGTCAGGTTTACCCCTACCTCAGTCTCTGGGTATTTCTGACTCTGACACTAACTCAAGTTGTGTGACAGTTATAAAATTAAAACATTTTGGTATAAAACTCTTAACTGGCTAAACACGGAACTCCGGAAAAGAATTGATTTAGAATCTCAAGACATTTTTTTTTCTTATGCACGGTTTCAAATTGAAAGAGAATACCAAATGTGTGAATCTGTCAATAATAACAGGAAGGAAAATGATCATTAAACTATGGAAATCTAAAAAGGCCCCCCATGTTAAAAAATTTACAACTGGAAATTTGTAACCAGCTTATAATAGAGCAATTAGATACCTTATCTCTCCCAGCTATTGGCTTAACAAACCTTTGTACAAAAATGAGAAAAAAATTATTTTAGAGCAAGAAATAGGATTCTAAAAACAAATTCTGTTCCCATTCCAACATACTGAACTGCTGATGAATTATAGGCTCAGAGGACAATGGACATTTTTAGATGATTAATCTAGAGGGAGCGATGGAGGGAACATATTTTTCATTTTCACCCTTCCTTTCCATATTTTTCCCCCTTTTCCTTCCTCTCTCTCCTTTTTTTCTCTGTTATTTCTTCTCTCTCTCTTTGCAGCTGGAACTAGCTGTAAAATGTATTATTTAGACTTATTTTATAATTATAATGTTAACAATGAGTATATTGTAAAAAAGATTCAATCTTTTTCTTTGCGTTAATTAGGAGTATAATGATGACATTTTATGTTTCTTTATGTTAAGTTTTATGCGATTTATACATAATTTCTCTGATGTCAAATTGATCTTGCACTAATAAATAAAAAAAACATAATTTATGCTTACCTGATAAATTTATTTCTCTTGTGATGTATCGAGTCCACGGATTCATCCTTACTTGTGGGATATTCTCCTTCCCTACAGGAAGTGGCAAAGAGAGCACCCACAGCAGAGCTGTCTATATAGCTCCTCCCTTAGCTCCACCCCCCAGTCATTCGACCGAAGGCTAGGAAGAAAAAGGAGAAACTATAGGGTGCAGTGGTGACTGAAAGTTTTAAAATAAAAATATATATGCCTGTCTTAATAAACAGGGCGGGCCGTGGACTTGATACATCACAAGATAAATAAATTTATCAGGTAAGCATAAATTATGTTTTCTCTTGTAAGATGTATAGAGTCCACGGATTCATCCTTACTTGTGGGATACCCTAACCAAAGCTTTAGGACACGGATGAAGGGAGGGACAAGACAGGGACCTTAAACGGAAGGCACCACTGCTTGTAGAACCTTTCTCCAAAAAATAGCCTCCGAAGAAGCAAAAGTATCAAATTTGTAAAATTTGGAAAAAGTATGAAGCGAAGACCAAGTTGCCGCTTTACAAATCTGTTCAACAGAAGCCTCATTTTTAAAAGCCCATGTGGAAGCCACAGCTCTAGTAGAATGAGCAGTAATTCTTTCAGGAGGCTGCTGTCCAGCAGTCTCATAGGCCAAACGGATGATGCTTTTCAGCCAAAAGGAAAGAGAGGTAGCCGTAGCCTTTTGACCTCTCCGCTTACCAGAATAAACAACAAACAATGAAGATGTTTGACGGAAATCTTTAGTTGCTTGTAAGTAGAACTTTAAAGCATGAACCACATCAAGATTGTGCAACAGACGTTCCTTCATTGATGAAGGATTAGGACACAGTGAAGGAACAACAAACTCTTGATTGATATTCTTATTAGAAACAACCTTAGGAAGAAACCCAGGTTTGGTACGCAAAACCACCTTATCTGCATGGAAAACAAGATAAGGGGAATCACACTGTAAAGCAGATAGCTCAGAAACTCTTCGAGCCGAAGAGATAGCTACTAAAAACAAAACTTTCCAAGATAGAAGCTTAATATCTATGGAATGCATAGGTTCAAACGGAACCCCTTGAAGAACTAAGTTTAGGCTCCATGGCGGAGCAACAGGTTTAAATACAGGCTTGATTCTGACCAAAGCCTGACTAAATGCTTGAACGTCTGGGACATCTGCCAGATGTTTGTGTAGAAGAATAGACAAAGCAGATATTTGTCCTTTTAAGGAACTAGCTGATAAACCCTTCTCCAAACCTTCTTGGAGAAAAGACAATATTCTAAGAATCCTAATCTTACTCCACGAGTAACCTTTGGATTCACACCAATAAAGATATTTGCGCCAAATCTTATGATAGATCTTCCTGGTGACAGGCTTTCTAGCCTGAATCAGGGTATCAATGACCGACTCAGAGAAACCACGCTTTGATAGAATCAGGCGTTCAATCTCCAAGCAGTCAGACGCAGAGAAATTAGATTTGGATGCGTGACAGGACCTTGGATTAGAAGGTCCCGCCTCATTGGCAGAGTCCACGGTAGAACCGAGGACATGTCCACTAGGTCTGCATACCAAGTCCTGCGTGGCCACGCAGGTGCTATCAGAATCACCGAAGCTCTCTCCTGCTTTATTCTGGCAACCAGACGTGGGAGGAGAGGAAACGGTGGAAATACATAGGCCAGATTGAAGGACCAAGGCACCGCTAGAGCATCTATCAGTACTGCCTTGGGATCCCGGGACCTGGACCCGTAACGAGGAAGTTTGGCATTCTGACGGGACGCCATCAGATCCAATTCTGGTGTGCCCCATAGCTGAATCAGCTGGGCAAATACCTCGGATAGAATTCCCACTCCCCCGGAGGAAAAGTCTGACGACTTAGGAAATCCGCCTCCAGTTCTCTACTCCTGGGATGTGGATTGCTGAGAGATGGCAAGAGTGATCCTCTGCCCATCGGATTATTTTGGTTACCTCCATCATCGCTAGAGAACTCCTTGTTCCTCCTTGATGATTGATATAAGCTACAGTCGTGATGTTGTCCGACTGAAACCTGATGAATTTGGCCGCAGCAAGCTGAGGCCACGCCTGAAGCGCATTGAATATCGTTCTCAGTTCTAGAATATTTATCGGGAGAAGGGATTCCTCCCGAGACCATAAGCCCTGTGCTTTCAGGGAGTTCCAGACTGCACCCCAGCCTAGCAGGCTGGCATCTGTCGTTACAATGAGCCACTCTGGCTGCGGAAACACATTCCCTGAGACAGGTGGTCCTGAGACAACCACCCGAGAAGAGAATCTCTGGTCTCCTGGTCCAGATGCAGTTGAGGAGACAAATCTGCATAATCCCCATTCCACTGTTTGAGCATGCATAGTTGTAGTGGTCTGAGGTGTAGGCGGGCAAAAGGAACTATGTCCATTGCCGCTACCATGAGTCTGATTACCTCCATACACTGAGCCACTGATGGCCGAGGAATGGAATGAAGAGCTCGGCAAGTGGTTAAGAGCTTTGATTTTCTGACCTCCGTCAGAAATATTTTCATTTCTACCGAGTCTATCAGAGTCCCTAGGAAGGAAACTCTTGTGAGAGGGAAGAGAGAACTCTTTTTTATGTTCACCTTCCACCCGTGAGATCTCAGAAAAGCCAACACGATGTCCGTGTGAGACTTGGTTAGCTGGAAAGTTGACGCCTGAATTAAGATGTCGTCTAGATAAGGCGCCACTGCTATGCCCCGTGGTCGTAGAACCGCCAGAAGGGACCCTAGCACCTTTGTGAAAATTCTGGGAGCCGTGGCCAACCCAAAGGGGAGGGCCACAAACTGGTAATGCCTGTTTAGAAAGGCGAATCTGAGAAATCGATGATGATCTCTGTGAATAGGGATGTGTAGATACGCATTCTTTAAGTCCACGTTGGTCATATATTGACCCTCCTGGATCAGAGGTAGAATAGTCCGAATAGTCTCCATCTTGAATGATGGAACTTTGAGGAACTTGTTTAGAATTTTGAGATCCAAGATTGGTCTGAAAGTTCCCTCTTTTTTTGGGAACCACAAACAGGTTTGAGTAAAATCCTAGCCCCTGCTCCTCTTTTGGGACTGGGCGGATCACCCCCATGGTATGTAGGTCTACTACACAGCGTAAGAACGCCTCTCTCTTTGTCTGGTTTACAGACAATCGAGAAATGTGAAATCTCCCCCTTGGAAGGGAGTCTGAATTCCAGAAGATATCCCTGGGACACAATTTCTAAAGCCCAGGGATCGTGAACATCTCTTGCCCAAGCCTGAGCGAAGAGAGAGAGTCTGCCCCCTACTAGATCCGGTCCTGGATCGGGGGCTACCCCTTCATGCTGTCTTAGAGGCAGCTGCATGCTTCTTGGCCTGTTTACCCTTGTTCCAAGCCTGGTTAGGTCTCCAGACTGACTTGGATTGGGCAAAATTCCCCTCTTGCTTTGCAGCAGAGGAAGCTGAAGCGGGACCACTCTTGAAGTTCCGAAAGGAACGAAAATTATTTTGTTTGGTCCTTATTTGGTCTATCCTGAGGGAGGGCATGACCTTTCCCTCCAGTGATGTCTGAAATAATCTCTTTCAGTTCAGGCCCGAATAGGGTCTTTCCTTTGAAAGGAATGTTCAAAGTTTAGATTTAGATGACACATCAGCAGACCAGGATTTAAGCCATAACGCCCTGCGTGCTAAAATGGCAAAACCTGTTTGTGCTTCACAGTGCACTTTAAAAAAAAAAAAAAACATTATCTAGATGTTAGTCATCCCTGTCACCTGAAGCCGAGGTATGCTGTGATCGGCCGGAAACAGGGGGGTGACTATACATCATAGTTATATCTTTATTTTGGTTGGTTTATTTGACAATTTAGGAGACAATACTCTCCTTTTTAACTTAATTACTAATAAAGTTTTGACTTTTATTACGTACCCTATAGGAATGAGTGATAATTTAAACCCCTACTAAGGTTCTTTCCTAATAATCCAGATTTTATATATTATATGGGGAGTAGCACCAGAATGCATAATCAATATTCCATTAATTCCTATATCTACTTAAACTAGTGCGAGTAATCTCAATTCATTTGTGTAATTCAATAATTTGAGCAGCATTGCAGCTTCTCTGTTTTCAATTGTTACTTGAGCACAGTTAGAAATTACTATGACCTCTTTTGATCTGGGTGCAGAAAGGCAAAAATGGTCAGACAATATTAAAAAACTAACTTCTGATCTAAAAAACAAAAGTACGACTGAAGGGGATAAAATGTTCCCATCATTTTGTGATTTAAAACCGGAGCATAAGATTAAGTGGGAGGGAGCAACTACTGAATGCTCCCTAAAATTAATTGGTTATCTTGTAGAACATGAAACGGATAAACTGAAAGAAGTCACACAGGAAATCTTTGAAATTAGTGAGGACTTAAAACATTTAGAATCATGGGAAGACTTCCAAAAATCTTACAACAAAATCAAAAATGAAGTTGAAAGATTTGCAACATTTATTTCAGATAAGAAAGAGAGAAAGATTGAGAGAAATCGTACTGCTTATGCTCAGGGAAAAGTGTATTCTTGGAATAACAGTAATAATAAAATATCCTGACTGACTGTACAGATAAAGAATACGATTCCACTGACACTGAACTCTCTGAGGGAGAAACTTACATTTCTGCTATTTCAAATAAAGATACCAAGAGAACAAAGAAAATTGATAATAGTGGTAAATTAGAAAGGTGCTTAAAATTGCATGGTCTATCTAATTTATGAAAGACAAAAATTGGGTTTCATATCCCTTTAAGTGTAGTTTTCTAAGAAAACTTTAGTCTAACTTCATTTCAAATCTGCAAAGTCACCAATGCTTTATGGAGATCCATGGTCCCCCAAAAAACACACTACCCCGAATTACTCTCATATCAGCTCTGGGTTGGCTTTAAAGGGACATGAGCACCCAACTTTTTTGTAATTTTCTTTTTAATTCAGACAGAGCGTACATATTTAAACAACTTTCCCGTTTACTTGTATTATCAATTTTCTTTAATTTTCTTGGTATCCTTGAATGAGCAGCAATGGACAATTGGGAGCTACCTGAACACAACAGTAAGCCAATGAAAAGAGGCATATATGTGCAGCACTCTGCAGCTAGCTCCTGAGCCTGCCTAGGTATGCTTTTCAACAAAGGATATCAAAAGAACTATGCATACTAGATAAAAAAAGTACATGGGAAAGCCGTTTAAAATGGTATGCTCTATCTGAACCATTAAAAGGTAAAAAAAGGGTTTTATATTCCTTTAAACAAAAAATAAAGCATGGTCTGAGTTTTTAGCCAGATACTTACTTTTAAAATAAAACTGATTTAAGGGTAGAGTAATCCCACACACCTATCTCTTTATTAGAATATATATATATATATATATATACTGTATATATATATATATATATATATATATATATATATATATATATACACACACATATATATATATATATATATATATATATAAATATATAAATATATATATATATATATATATATATATATATATATATATATATATATATATATATATATATATATATCAGGGTTTTTATATGTATAGGGTACTGCTGGGCTGACAAACTTGTACAAAACAAAGAGGCAGCAAAAAAAAATAGAAGCCAGCAATTTTGGATTGACCACATGACTTAATCCTTGATTACCCAAACAAAGAGTTTAAAGGGACTTTAAACTGTACAACCAATTGAATAAACAGGCCAGAATGTAACCGAGGCCAGGCTTGAAGCGCATTGAGATAGCCCTCAGTTCTGAGTGCCAAAGTCCTTGAGCCCTCAGAAGACCCCAGACACAACCCCAGTCTGAAAGACTTGCGTCCGTAGTTATAATCTCCCAAGAAGGATGGAGGAAACTGCCCTGGAGAAACAGGTTCCTGAGATAGCCACTAGAAAGAGATTCCATCGTTACATAGTTGAGACAGATCACTTGAGACAGGTCTGAGTGATCTCTGTTCCATTGACTCCGCATACATAACTTTAGAGGTCTCAGATGAAAGTGAGCAAAGAGAATAGCATCTGATGCCAACATAAGAACTACCCTAGCCAAGGAATCCTCATCAGAAAGTTGAGCATGACTCATAGACCACCATACAGAAAACTACTGGACTCAACTCTAGAGAAGCCATGTTTAACCTTCCTCTTTCATTTACCTGCAAGAGGCATAGTGCTCAAGGCAGCAGTAACTGCCGACTGTAGTTGGGTCACAAAATCTTGAGGGAAGGCACAGGCCCCAAAACTAGTTTGAGGAATGGGGTCCCAGGGAACTACTGGTGAATAAACTTGTTGAAAAACAGGCATATGATAACGATCAGATATCTAAGAGTCTGCTGCATCCGTAGGATTATGAGGAAAAGGAGTCACAGGCTTCTGGGCAGGATGTTCCCCAGAATGAGTGCGCAGTACAGATGTAAGGCAGGAATTACAAAGCTGTGCAGGGGGACAAACAGTAATCTTTTTACAGAGCATACCCTTATTTAAAACTAAAATTGGTACAGGACACAACTCCTGTTGGCTAACATCTGAGTGCTCCATAACTCTAGAGTTATCAATCTCCCAATATAAATGAAAAATCACTACACAGGCCCTGTTGGAATTATCTTACCCTCTAGGTAAAAAAAAAACAAAAAAACACACCTCACACATCGCTGTCTTACTGAGCGGCAAGAGTAGCACACCCTGCAAAGCATGCCAAACAACAAGAGGGCGGGAGTGGCACAAAATGACATAACATGGCCTCTTTTTCCCAGCCTGCTATACAACGCCGGCCTTCAACTGCCCCCCTATCAGCCTAGTGATCCTAAGCCGGTTCCAAACAATCTGAGCCACCCCACCGGGAGCCACATTGACAAGAGTAATCACTCACGGAGCCCTTATTCCAACGCTCCTCTGATCACATGAGCGCAACTGAGAACCAGAGCCGCCAGATAGTAAAAAGCCGGAAGTGACCGGCTCCCCCCACCGGATGCAGAAAGGGCCAAACATACCCAGCAGATAATAATCCTCCAGTGAAGTTATTTCTAACCCCTTAATAAAAGGTTCCTTTCTTGTCCTCCTCCCTACAGTGCACAAACACATAAGACCCCTTATTAGACCACCGGCCATGAAGGGAGTGGAGAAAAACATTCTACAGACTTACCAGTTTGACGTGTTCCACTTGACTGGTCCTGAAATATAGAGAAATGCCATGTTACTGACACAGGACTTCAGAATTAAAGGAATACATCTCAGATTACTGGAGAAGGCAAAAGAAACCTCCCTGCAATCTCCAGCAGCTTCCAGACACAAAACTCTACCAAGAGCATTACATGGTCTCCACCGCCCCTGGCCTCTCTTCTGGGAAACAATCCACTTGAGGACAAGCTTCAGCAGAGTATCTTTCTCTGCCAACCTCCTATGATGCGAGGCAAAGAACTACTGAGAGGGTGTTGGAAGTGTGAGGTATATGTAAAACCTTGTTGGGGGTGTCTTTGCCTCCTCCTGGTGGCCAGGTGCAGTATTTCCCAATACGTAATTAATTTGTGGACTCTCACTGCCATTAGAAAGAAATGAAACCTAGATACTAGCATGCCCAGTGCATACTGGTATCAGGCTCACTGGCCAATGGTAATGTGATCACTGTGACAGCCCCTCCCCTTCTGTCCCAGTGTACACAAACAGTAAAAAAGTATCAAATTAATTTTAATAAAGTTTATTTTTTTTTAATATTTTAATAAAGTGTTTTTAACTTCTAAATTTTATTTTCTGCCCTTGGTGATAAAAGGGTTAAACATAATGTGCCAAAATCTAGATAACCACCCTGGGGTCTCTAATTTTGTGTAGCAATTTTTAAATGATTGACTGCTTTTAAGCTTACAGTCCAAGCATAGCAAATTTTAGCATTAAACCAATAATTCCATCTTTGTAGTATTTAGCCTATTTGTTATAAATTACTTGGAAAAAGACGTGGGTATTCTCAAATTCAGAAAACATAATTAAATTAGTATATTCTTAGCTATACTAGTTTTATAGAAATAGTTATAAAGAAAATAGTAAAAAAAAATTTTTTTTTTTCCCCTCATTGTTCTTAAATTCCTATTTAGTGTTATTTTATATACCCCTATAGGGTATCACTAGAAAGTCCTGTCTGTTAAAAAAAACGGTATATAATAATATGTATGGGTGCACTTAACTAGAGTAGGCTATTAATGTGAAACAGAGTGGGCATAATTGCCAAAAATGATTGCGTCTTAAGCATGGAGACTGGGAAATATCTTGGCACTTAAGGAGTAACTTAGCCCTTTGGTTGCCCAGAACATCACACAAGAGTAAAGTAACCCCTGCTTGCCCTAGCACACATGTACACAGCTCTAAATCACACAAACATCAGTGGTTTAATATCTTGATTGTGTGGAGCACACAAGAATAAACTGACCTTTACTTCTGGGTCAGCTGGGAAGTGACAAGTGTCTGTGTCAGAAGTGCCGGGAATGGAAAGGGGAGAGGTGTGGCTGTCTAGGAACAAAGATCAGAGTAGTTCCAAAGTTCCAGAGCCCATTTTTCAGACACTATTGATGTTGGGGTTAATCTATGTGTTTTATTGGTAGAGGTGGGGATAGGGGCATTAAAATAATCTGCTTAGTTGGACACATCACACGAGTATACTCACCTGTGCCCTGGGTTCCTCAGAAACGTTACACACATACACTCATCTGTGCCGTGCGTCACTCAGACATGTTACAACACGTATAATAACCTGCACACCCTGTATCACTCCACAACACTCTCTTATGCCCTGCATCCCCTCAGACATGTCACACACGTACACTAATCTGTGCCCTGCATCCCTCAGAGAGGTCACACATGTATACTCGCCTGTATTTATATGGTCACATATTTCCTGCACTGCAGCTTCTGGCATATTTCTTTGGCACTGATCTTCGGTTTGTTCTGTGTTACATGAAATCTTAGCATCATTTTGACCTTAAAAAAAAATGTTTAATTTAAGTTAAATATGCCTTAGCCTCCATAACTAGCAGTCACACCTAGAAGAAACATTTCATGTAATGGCATTAGCACAACAGTAAATACAAGCTATGTCATTTAGTAAAGTGAGTTAGCTTGGGATCAGTTACTTTACTAGTTGCAAATTTAGCCCATATTATAAACAATCAGAATTCCCCATGTGAGATGTAGTATAGGGTTTTGGGGGGGAAAAATCCATTCTCTATTGCTTATTAAAACCTCACTATCGCCCATTTAATTATCTTAAAAGGGACAGTCTACAACAAAATTGTTATTTTTAAAAAAGATAGATAATCCCTTTATTACCCATTCCCCAGTTTTGCACAACCAACAGTTATATTAATATACTTTTTACCTCTGTGATTACCTTGTATCTAAGCATCTTCTGACAGCCCCCTAATCACATGACAACTCCCTGGGTATGAACACATTGTTATCTATATGGCCCTGTTGTGAAAAGCAAATAAAAAAGCATGTGATTAAGAGGCTGTCTTACAGAGTCGTTGAAACCGGCAGAAATTTAGATGTTTAAATGTTATAAAGTATATTAGTCTAGCAATGTTGGTTGTGCAAAGCTGGGGAATGGATAGTAAAGGCATTATCTATCTTTTTAAACAATAACAATTCTATTGTAGACTTTCCCTTTAAACGGAAAAATACATTTGAGAGGAATGTAAAGAAAGTCAAAATATATTATTTTTCACAACTATTTATTGTTGTCGTTTTTCTTGCATTTAAAAGTGCCCGATAGGGGCAACATAAGGAAGGAGCTCTGAGTACTGTGATATCTATAACCATCCAGCTACATACACTACCAGACATCCTGATAAAACACCAGCTGATAATAATTTTTTACTATAGGTGTAATTATATTTTTTCACAACAAGAGGGCAGCAGAGCCACTATTGAAGTGGTTGGCTCGAATTTTAAAGGTTTATAAGGGTGAAGTTTTTAAACACATATGTAAAGCATGAGTAAGGGTTGTTAACCCGAAAACGTCGCTTGTAATTGTGATATCTGTGTGACAAATAAAGGAAATTTAATGTAAAGAAGCGCTGTGGACATTTATTGCAAGTTCTATACTTAGAGGCCGAATTATCCAAGGTCTTGCGGACATGATCTGACAGTGCGGATCAGGTCCGCAAGACACTCACATGTGCCCTGTGTCCTCAAACACATCGCACACGAAAACCCCGTTCATTTACCTGTTCCCTGTAACCCTCAAACACGTCATACACATGTACACTCACCTGTGCCCTGTGTCCCTCAAACACTTCTATGCATATTTATTTCACAAATTGGTCACCAGCATACAAACAAAGCGACGTTTCGGATATTCAATCATGCCTGATCAGTAACAGGAAATGCTGTAATTTATACACCTGCAATCATAGTAACAACCAATCCCAGGTATATCTCCTTTTTACTCCCTCTACTGTACAGGTATAGTACTAAACATGATTTATACAAAGTTAAAACATCCTAACTAGTAATTCATAATATTAAAATACTATCTCCATAAGACATAATACCAAAGAGAGAGAGGAGGAGAGAGAGAGGAGGAGAGAGAGAGAGAGGAGGAGAGAGAGAGAGAGGAGGAGAGAGAGGAGGAGAGAGAGAGAGAGAGGACAGAGAGAGAGAGAGTGGAGTGAGAGGTGGAGAGAGGAGGAGGAGAGGGAGGAGGAGAGAGAGGAGGAGAGAGAGGAGGAGGAGAGAGAGGAGGAGGAGAGAGGAGGAGAGAGAGAGAGGAGAGAGAGGAGGAGAGAGAGGAGGAGAGAGAGAGAGAGGAGAGAGAGGAGGAGAGAGAGGAGGATAGAGAGGAGGAGAGAGAGAGAGAGAGAGAGAGTGAGAGAGAGAGAGAGAGAAGAGAGAGAGAGAGAGAAAGAGAGAGAGAAAGAGAGAAAGAGGAGAAAGAGAGAGAGAGAGAGAGAGAGAGAGAGAGAAGAAAGAGAGAGAGAGAGAAGAAAGAGAGAGAAGAGAAGAGAAGAGAGAGAAGAGAGAAAAGAGAGAGAGAGAGAGAGAGAGAGAGAGAGAGAGAGAAAAGAGAGAGAGAAAAGAGAGAGAGAACAGAGAGAGAGAGAAGAGAGAGAGAGAGATAGAGAGAGATTCAATCATGCCTGATCAGTAACAGGAAATGCTGTAATTTATACACCTGCAATCATAGTAACAACCCATCCCAAGTATATCTCCTTTTTACTCCCTCTACGGTACAGGTATAGTACTAAACATGATTTATACAAAGTTAAAACATCCTAACTAGTAATTCATAATATTAAACCAGTATAAAGATATGGGAGGGATAATATGCGAAATAACCGGCTTGGTAATTCTATACAAAGATAAATACAAAGGAACTTGGAATTCTTAAAACAGAGGGCATAAATAATCACTGTAAAAGGTTAAAAAATACAGTGGGTCTGTGACATGAATAATAAACAATATTTAAGTATACTATATGCCAAATAAAAAATATTTTATACATATTTATATAAAATTAATAATATTCTAAAAAAATGTAAAATAATGTCAAATAATAAAAAATATATCTGAAAATGAAGTAAAGAAGTCAATTTGCCAATTAAATCCGAACCTTGACAATGCTAGAACTGGCAAAATGCCAACATATTAAATAGAGTAATCCAATAACGGATGATTCATAAATAAAGTGATACAATAGCTTTTCTATTGCTAACTGATATAGGTACATAAATAAGAGAATTATCATATCTGCATATGTCAGTTTTAGGGCTGGGTGATATGGGGGAAAAAATCACAATAAAAAAACAAACAAAAAAAAAACTAAAAAAAAAACACGATTGCGATTTAATCGCGATTTTATTAAAAATTACTATAACACCTTGATTTTTCAATAGAACGCTTATTTAACACAACAGAATCTTACTGTACATGTTTCTCAATGTCCAATACACTCTTGGAGCATAAAAATTAACAATTATAATTAGAGGAAAAATATAAAGATAAAAAAAACTTGTGCACTGCACCACTGTGTACTACTACTGATGATTGATGATCTATCTTCTGGGAATCTACACTTGACTCAACTAAATTATATATTAAATAAATATAAATAATAAATATAATATTACATTTATCATCTATCTATCTATCTAGTAAGTAACTATATATCTTTCATCCTCTATAATCTATCTACTAGATATATGATAGAGCAGTACGTAGTAGATATTATTTATATATATTTGGTAACATTATGTTGAATATATTATATTTTACAATTCACTTCACAATACATCCTACAAGCAACCCTAAATGAAAATTTTAAATAAATATATATTGTATTATTGTTATATGTAATCAAACTCAATGTTAAGTGTTACAGGAGTAAAAAAAAAAAAAATCTAAAAAAAAAAAAAAATCTAAAAAAAAAATAATCAGTAGGGCACTTTAAAGTTTTTTTTCACAATATTCACTTTATTGCTCACAACTTTGAGCACCACCGTTTGACAACCGCCACAACACTCCCAGATGACTCCCACATACTCTTCAATCTCTTCCCAAAATGGCCGTTTTGTGGGCATTCTCAGGTTCGCCCACGGCCGCACACTGGTCCGCCTCTCATTCTCCCTCTCCGCCTCAGTTTCATGACGATCTGAAGATTTTTTTTTTTCTCAAAAAAAATTGCGTACTCTCGTGGTTTTAAAACCTTGGTGATTAATCGCGGTTTTAAAAACCGCATCCGCGATTAATCGTGCAGCCCTAGTCAGCTTATAAGAGCACTAAAACATATTGTACAGATGAAACATGAGAGTACATAAAAATTGCAAGACAATATAATAGAGATAATAAAACACTACACAGAGTTGTCGTACAATGATGGTCTTAAAATATTAAAGGGGCATGAACCCAAACATTTTCTTTTCGTGATTTAGGTAGAAGATACAATTTTAAACAACTTTCCAGTTTACTTCTATTATCAAATTTGTTTTTTTCTCTTGGTATCATTTGTAGAAGGAGAAACAATGCACTACTGGTTTCTAACTGAACAAATGAGTGAGCCAATGACATTCGGTATATATATGTAGCCACCATATCAGCAGCTAGAACTTAGGTTCTTTGCTGCTCACTCGAGCTTTCCTAGATAAACCTTTCCAGCAAAGGATAACAAGAGAAATGAAGCAAATTAGAAAGTTGTTTAAAATTGTATCCTCTGTCTAATCATGAAAGAAAAGTGTTGGGTTTCATGACCCTTTAAGCTACATATATACTGTAAATTACTAAAATGTATATTATATTAAAACATTACATCATAATAAAATACATACCTATAATAAAATTAAATTAAAAAAGCCGGCTAAGTCTATGTCCTTATTCAGACCTGGTGGTACTAGGGTACCATCTTATGAATCCAAAATGTTTCCCCTTTTCACAGGTCTATAATTCTACTCCCACCCTCTCCTGGTTTGGATGAACTACTTCCTTTAGCCCTATGAGGGTCTTTGTTTTGGAATTCTTAAAGTGCATTGATACATTATGGGTGGTGAGTCCCGCTTTAATTTTGGTGATGTGTTCTACACAATCTCACCTTAAAAGAGGGCGTGCCATGTGCCCTATGTATTGTAGTCCACAGTTACATTGCAGGAAGATAAACCGCAAAGGTGGACTTACAATTACAGAGGGTTTTAATTTCGCATTTAAATTGATTACTGGTTGATATGACTTGTTTGGTTGGTTTTCTATCAAAGTGATGCTCACAGGAAACATAGTTCACTCTATTGCATTTGGAAATAGCCTACAGATTGTTTTTCTAGCCATTTTCCATTATTCAATGATTTAACCCTTAGTTGACTGGGTGCCAGAATATTCTTAACGTTTCTATTTTCTACTGAAAATAACTTGAGGGCCTGATGACTGGGCATCTTTTAGCAGCTCATCTCTATCTAATACATACCAGTGTTTTCTGATCACTGCTTGAATTTCCTTTGACACTTCATTATAAGTGGTGACAAAGTTTTACTTCCTCATAGCTCTTTCTTTCTTCTGTTACAATCTCTCTTTTTAGTAGACTTTGCTTTTAAATAAGCTTTTCAATGCTTTCTTTCTTATAGCCCTTATTCAAGAATCTTTTCCTCAGGTTTTTTCGATTCTACCTCAAATCCTCCATCTGCCTACAATGTCTACGAATATGCTGAAATTGTCATTATGGGATGTTTTTTTATCCAGTTGGGGGGGGGGTGACAACTGCTGGCATGGAAGGTAGCCATTCATATCTGTTTACTTTTTGTAAAGTTTTGTGATGATCTGTTCTTTTTCATTAGATAGGACTAATCAAGAAATTATTTCTTTTTTTACATGATTTAATTTTGAAATTTAAATTGAGCTCATTTTTATTCACATATTCAATGTATTCTAAAAGTCAATTCTCTCCCCTTTTCCATATCATCACAATATCATTGATATACCAGCCCCACATTACTATATTTGGTTGAAACGGGTTGTTATTCCATATCACTTTATCTTCCCAAAACCCCATATAGAGTTGGGAAAACTAGGGGCAAATTAAGTGCCCATAGCCGTGCCAATCACTTGAAGATAATACCGGTTCTCGAAAAGAAGAAATTGTGCTCAAGAATAAATTGTATGGCTGAAAGCTAGTGTAGTTCTACACTTCACCAATAATCAACTGCTATAAGTTCATTATTATGTGGAATGCAGGTAGTACAAACTGTTCCACGTCCAGGGTTACCCAAAGAAAATTCCATTCAATAGATGATATTTTTGAGATGATGTCTGTTGTATCTCTTATGTATGGTTTTAAAGTGGGTACACGGGCCTGTACGGTATGTATCCACAATTACGGATAATTCGTAAGTTAGGGAATTTATGCCCGACACTATGGGCCTATCCTGGGTCACTTCGAGACATTTTGTGCACTCCTGGTAAGTGGTAAAAATAGCAGTAACTGGGTCACTGACGCTTATAATTTAAATATGTTCTCATTAAGAGTTCCACATACTTAGTGTTGTCTAAAAGATCTACTGTAAAGTTTTAGAAAACAAATAGTCTGATTCCTATCCAGTTTCATATATACTTCATCATCTCCAGTAATCTATTAGCCTCTCTAAGGTAATCACTCTTATCTTGCATTACAATACCTCCCCCTTTGTCGTTTTTTTTCTGATCACTATAGAATCATCATTTTTCAGGAGTTCTAGATACTTTTTTTTTCTTTTCTCGTAAAGGTTATCATATTTTATCTTATAGGAACGACACATTATCTAGGTCTTTTTGCAACCAGATTATTAAAAAAGGGGATGAAGTTACCTTTAGACCTGCCCTGGGTAAAAAAATGAATTGGGTTTGAATGTAGTATGGGGATCATATGTCAGTATAAGATCTGAATTTCCCATTTCCTCCACAGCCCTAGTTTGGTAATGTAGAGCATCTAGGTCACCATTGTTTAGCTCACATCTTTTTGTTCCAGTTTTGTGCTTTCAGTTTTTTTTTAAAAATGTCTATACAATGTTAATTTGCGAATATAGTTGTTCATGTCCGCAAAAAGATTAAAAGCATTTGGTCCCCTTGTGGTGCAAAGGAAAGGCCCCCCATCTCAGAAAAAAATCTCTTCATCCATAGTGAGGTCCCTATGTTAAAAGGTTAATACTTTCATTAGGTCGCCCTCCTTCACATCCACGAGAGTTTGATCCTTTTTTTTCTAAATCTCTTTCCTCCTCCACATCCTCTTCTGACCTTTCTATTCTTTCTATTCCCTTCCCTCTCCAAGGTGGGGGTTTCTATTTTGTCCATCCAATCCTCCCAGTCCTGATATCTCGGACCTATAGTTACTGGTTTGGGGAGTCTGACTCCTAAAAAACCATGATTAGAACTATATTGTGGACTTACTGTATATGTTCATAATGTGTTTGGTGTTGGTAGTTTCTCTGATTGGTCTTATTATACCTACTTGAAGTTCCATTCCAATTCTCATAAGTAAAGTTCTTACTTCTATTTCCATTTTGGATATTGGTTTTTATTTTTGTTCTTATTTTTATTAGTATTTCTGTTCCCAATAATACAAGTTGAGCTGCTTTGTTGTATGATGATTGGTATATACCTCTTTGCTGCTCCTCTTTGTATTCTGGTTCTTGTTTTATATAATTTATTACCAGTCCCCACTCCCATATATTTATATATACACAGAGCTGCAATATAGGATCACAAAAACACAGATAGGTCTAATTCCTTGTTCATTCCCCAAAGGTGCATACAATTTGATTTGTGGATCCAAAGTCCTCTCTTTCTTTTAAGAAGAGTTTCCCTATTACCACCCCCCCCCCCCCCCACCACCACCCACCCACACCCCACGTGGAGGTGGTACAGTGTCGATGACCTGAAATCGTAACTTGCTAATATTATGGCCAAATTTAAAAAAATGAGCAGAGACCAGGGCTTCCTTATTCTTGCAACTTATGTTACTCTTATGTTTGTTGATCCTGTCCCTGACCTTACAGGTGGTCTCTCCAATGTAAATGACCCCACATAGGCATTTAATCAAATAAATTGCATATGCAGTATTGCAAGTATAGAAGTCCCTAATCTCAAATGTCTTGCCTTGTAAGGTGATGTATGAAACATGGGCCCCTAATCATGGAATTACAGTTAAACAATTCAGGCAGGGAAAACTTCCATTATTCTTACATGTCAATAACCTTGCTTTCCCTTTGTGCTACCCAAAGCTGCATGGACCAGCTCATCCCTAAAATTCCTCCTTCTTCTATAAGCTGGTCTAGGTAGAGTCAAACTCTTCTACTTCGGGATAGGTCAGGGACAGGATCAACGAAGAGAATAAGAGTAACATAAGGTGCAAGAATAAGGAAGCCCCGGTCTCTGCTCATTTTTAAAAATGTGGCCATAATATTAGCCCAGTTATGATTTCAGGTCATAGACACTGTGCGACATCCATGTAGGGATACTCTCCTTAAAAGAAAAGAGGCCTTTTGGATACACAAATTAAATTGTATGCAACCTTTGGGAATGAACAAGGAATTAGACCTGTGTTCTTGTGATCCTATATTGCAGCTCTGTGTGTGATTATATATATATATATATATATATATATATATATATATATATATATATATATATATATATATATATATATATAAAAAAAAAATCATTTTTTATATTTTTTAGGTGTATTAAATGTAGGTTTGGTATTATGTCTTATGGAGATAGTATTTTATTATTATGAATTTCTAGTTAGGTAGGATGTTTTAACTTTGTATAAATCATGTATAGTACTATACCTGTACACTAGAAGGAGTAAAAAACAAAATTTATGCTTACCTTATAATTTCTTTCTTTTGCGATGTACCGAGTCCACGGATTCATCCTAACTTGTGGGATATTGTCCTTCCTGACAGGAAGTAGCAAAGAGAGCACCACAGCAGAGCCGTCTATATAGCTCCCCCCTTAACTCCACCCCCCCAGTCATTCGACCGAAGGCCAAGGAAGAAAAGGAGAAACTATAAGGTGCAGAGGTGACTGAAGCTTACATAAAAAATACTATCTGTCTTGAATAGACAGGGCGGGCCGTGGACTCGGTACATCGCAAAATAAAGAAATTTATCAGGTAAGCATACATTTTGTTTTCTTTTGCAAGATGTACCGAGTCCACGGATGCATTCTAACTTGTGGGATACCAATACCAAAGCTTTAGGACACGGATGAAGGGAGGGACAAGACAGGAACCTAAACGGAAGGCACCACTGCTTGCAAAACCTTTCTCCCAAAAATAGCCTCCGAAGAAGCGAAAGTATCAAATTTGGAAAATTTGGAAAATGTATGAAGCGAAGACCAAGTCACAGCCTTACAAATCTGTTCAACAGAAGCATCATTTTTAAAAGCCCATGTGGAAGCCACCGCTCTAGTGGAGTGAGCTGTAATTCTTTCAGGAGGCTGCTGTCCAGCAGTCTCATAAGCCAAACGGATGATGCTTTTCAGCCAAAAGAAAAGAGGTAGCCGTAGCCTTTTGACCTCTACGCTTTCCAGCATAGACAACAAACAAAGAAGATGATTGGCGAAATCTTTGGTTGCCTGCAAAAATAACTTCAAGGCACGAACCACGTCCAAGTTGTGCAACAGACGCTCCCTCTTAGATGAAGGATTAGGACACAGAGAAGGAACAACAATTTCCTGATTGATATTCCTGTTAGAAACAACCTTAGGGAGGAACCCAGGTTTGGTACGCAAAACCACCTTATCAGAATAGAAAACAAGATAAGGCGATTCACATTGTAATGCAGATAGTTCAGAAACTCTTCGAGCTGAAGAGATAGCAACTAGAAACAGAACTTTCCAAGATAGAAGCTTAATATCTATGGAATGCATGGGTTCAAACGGAACCCCCTGAAGAACTTTAAGAACTAAATTTAGACTCCACTGCGGAGCAACAGGTTTAAACACAGGCTTAATTCTAACTAATGCCTAACAAAAAACCTGAAAGTCTCGGACATCTGCCAGACGCTTGTGCAACAGAATAGACAAAGCAGATATCTTATGATAGATCTTCCTGGTGACAGGCTTTTAAGCCTGAATCAAGCTATCTATGACCGACTCAGAGAAACCCCGCTTTTATAAAATCAAGCGTTCAATCTCCAAGCAGTCAGTTGCAGAGAAATTAGATTTGGATGCTTGAATGGACCTTAAACCAAAAGGTCCCGTCTCAGTGGCAGAGTCCATGGTGGCAGAGATGACATATCCACCAGGTCTGCATACCAAGTCCTGCGTGGCCACGCAGGCGATATCAAAATCACCGAAGCTCTCTCCTGTTTGATTCTGGCAATCAGACGCAGAAGGAGAGGGAATGGTGGAAACACATAAGCCAGGTTGAACGACCAGGGTACTGCTAGAGCATCTATCAGTACTGCCTGAGGATCCCTTGACCTGGATCCGTAACGAGGAAGTTTGGCGTTCTGACGAGACACCATCTTATCCAATTCTGGTGTGACCCATAGCTGAACCAGTTGAGCAAACACCTCCGGATGGAGCTCCCACTCCCCTGGATGAAAAGTCTGACGACTTAGAAAATCTGCCTCCCAGTTCTCCACCCCTGGGATATAGATCGCTGATAGATGGCAAGAGTGAGCCTCTGCCCATCGGATTATCCTGGAAACGTCTATAAATCGCCAAGGAACTTCTTGTTCCCCCCTGATGATTGATATAAGCTACAGTCGTGATGTTGTCCGACTGAAACCTGATGAATCCGGCCGAAGCCAGCTGAGGTCACGCCTGAAGAGCATTGAATATCGCTCTTAATTCCAGAATATTTATCGGTAGGAGGGCCTCCTCCCGAATCCACAAACCCTGTGCTTTCAGGGAATTCCAGACTGCACCCCAGCCCAGTAGGCTGGCGTCCGTCGTCACAATAACCCATGCTGGCCTGCGGAAACACATTCTCCTGGACAGGTGATCCTGTGACAACCACCAAAGAAGAGAGTCTCTGGTCTCTTGATCCAGATTTACCTGAGGAGATAAATCTGAATAATCCCCATTCCACTGTTTGAGCATGCATAGTTGCAGTGGTCTGCGATGCAAGCAAGCAAACGGAAATATGTCCATTGCCGCTACCATAAGTCCGATTACCTCCATACACTGAGCCACTGACGGCCGAGGAATGGAATGAAGAGCTCGGCAGGTGGTTAAAATCTTTGATTTCCTGACCTCCGTCAGAAATATTTTCATGTCCACCGAATCTATCAGAGTTCCCAGGAATGGAACTCTTGTGAGAGGAATAAGAGTACTCTTTTTCACGTTCACTAAGTCCGTGTGAGACTTGGCAAGTTGGAAAGTTGACGCTTAAATTAAGATGTCGTCTAGATAAGGCCCCACTGCTATGCCCCTCGGCCTTAGGACCGCCAGAAGGGACCCTAGCACCTTTGTGAAGATTCTTGGCGCCGTGGCCAACCCGAAGGGAAGAGCCACAAACTGGTAATGCCTGTCCAGAAAGGCAAACCTGAGGAACTGGTGATGATCTTTGTGGATAGGAATGTGCAGATACGCATCCTTTAGATCCACGGTAGTCATATATTGACCCTCCTGGATCATTGGTAAAATAGTCCGAATGGTCTCCATCTTGAATCTTAGGAATTGGTTTAGGATCTTGAGATCTAGAATTGGTCTGAAGGTTCCCTCTTTTTTGGGAAACACAAACAGATTGGAGTAGCAACCTTGCCCCTGTTCCGTTTTCGGAACAGGGCAGATCACTCCCATGGTAAAAAGGTCTTCTACACAGCTTAAGAACGCCTCTCTTTTTGTCTGGTTTACAGACAATTGAAAAAGATGAAATCTCCCCCTTGGAGGAGAATCTTTGAAATCTAGGAGATACCCCTGGGTTACAATTTCTACGGCCCAGGAGTCCTGAGCGTCTCTTGCCCAGGCCTGAGCAAAGAGAGAAAGTCTGCCCCCTACTTGATCCGGTCCCGGATCGGGGGCTACCCCTTCATGCTGTCTTAGTGGCAGCAGCAGGCTTTTTGGCCTGTTTACCCTTGTTCCAAGCCTGGTTAGGTCTCCAGGTTGGCTTGGATTGAGCAAAGTTCCCCTCTTGCTTTGCAGCAGGGGAAGAGGAAGCGGGACCACCCTTGAAGATTTCAAAGATTCTCCCCTTGGAGGAGAATCTTTGAAATCTAGGAGATACCCCTGGGTTACAATTTCTACGGCCCAGGAGTCCTGAGCGTCTCTTGCCCAGGCCTGAGCAAAGAGAGAAAGTCTGCCCCCTACTTGATCAGGTCCCGGATCGGGGGCTACCCCTTCATGCTGTCTTAGTGGCAGCAGCAGGCTTTTTGGCCTGTTTACCCTTGTTCCAAGCCTGGTTAGTTCTCCAGGTTGGCTTGGATTGAACAAAGTTCCCCTCTTGCTTTGCAGCAGGGGAAGAGGAAGCGGGACCACCCTTGAAGTTTCGAAAGGAACGAAAATTATTTTGTTTGGTCCTTGTCTTATTTGACTTATCTTGAGGGAGGGCATGACCCTTCCCTCCAGTGATGTCTGAAATGATCTCTTTCAGTGCAGGCCAGAATAGGGTCTTACCTTTGAAAGGGATGGTCAAAAGCTTAGATTTAGATGACATATCAGCTGACCAGGACTTAAGCCATAACGCTCTTCACGCTAAAATGGCAAAACCTGAATTCTTTGCCGCTAACTTAGCAAGATGAAAAGCGGTGTCTGTAATAAAAGAATTAGCCAACTTAAGGGCCTTAATTCTGTCCAAAATATCATCTAGTGGGGTCTCCATCTGTAGAGCCTCTTCTAGAGCCTCAAACCAAAAAGCAGCTGCAGTGGTTACCGGAACAATGCATGCTATAGGTTGAAGAAGAAAACCCTGATGAACAAAAATTTTCTTTAGGAGACCCTCTAACTTTTTATCCATAGGATCAATGAAAGCACAACTGTCTTCATTAGGTATAGTTGTACGCTTAGCCAGAGTAGAAATAGCTCCCTCCACCTTAGGGACCGTCTGCCATGAGTCCTTTATGGTGTCAGAAATGGGGAACATTTCTTAAGAACAGGAGGGGGAGCGAATGGAATACCTGGTCTATCCCACTCCTTAGTAACAATGTCCGAAATCCTCTTAGGGACCGGAAAAACATCAGTGTAAACAGGAACCTCTAAATATTTGTCCATTTTACACAATTTCTCTGGAACGACAATAGGGTCACAATCATCCAGAGAAGCTAAAACCTCCCTGAGCAATAAACCGAGGTGCTCTAGCTTAAATTTAAATGCCGTCATATCTGAATCTGTCGGAGGGAACATCTTTCCTGAATCAGAAATCTCTCCCTCAGACAGCAAATCCCTCATCCCTACCTCAGAACATTGTGAGGGAATATCGGATACGGCTACTAAAGCGTCAGAAGGCTCAGCATTTGTTCTTAACCCAGAGCTATTGCGCTTCCCTTGCAACCCTGGCAGTTTAGAGAAAACCTCTGTGAGGGTAGTATTCATAACTGAAGCCATATCTTGCAAGGTGAAAGAATTAGACGCACTAGAAGTGCGGGCGTAACTGGTTGTGACACTTGGGGAGAACTAGATGGCGAAACCTGATTTCCTTCTGTCTGAGAATCATTTAATGCCAAATTCTTATAAGTCAAAATATGCTGTTTGCAATTAATAGACATATCAGTACTATTGGGACACATTCTTAGAGGGGGTTCCACAATGGCTTCTAAACAAATTGAACAATGAGTTTCCTCAGTGTCAGACATGTTTAACAGGCTAGTAATGAAGCAAGCAAGCTTGGAAAACACTTTATTTAATAAAAAAACACAATTTTAACAGTGTACCCACTAAGCTTTAGAAGGATTGCACCACAAGTAAAAAAGCAATAGACCCCCAAATGAAAAAAACGGATTGATTATTGTCTAAAAACCGGTTAACAACCCCTAAAGCACCATGCACAGCTCTGCTGTGGCCCTACCTGCCCTTAGGAAGCGATAACATGGGGTTTAAAGCTTCAATTAGTCCCTCAGAAGACTATCAGGACCTCAGGAGAAGTTGCTTGCTGCTTGTAAATGCTTGTAAACAGGCCCCGCCCACCTCACTCGATGTTGCTGGGGCCTACACAAAACTAACAAACCCTGCCTGAAAGCAATGTGGGTTATAAACAACCCCAAAGAACCCTCAAGAAAATGTCCCATAAAACAGAAAACGTTACTCCCAGACACAAAAACGTTTGTCCCAAATTCACATAAAAAACTGAGTGCCCACAAAAAATGTAACCCTTTATGCAAGCTAGTATAAACCTCTGATAACACTAGGATTACTGCTTACCCTTCCCCTAATGGGGACACTGTCAGCCTTTCTGAGTTAACACAGTCTCTGCAGAAAATATGACTGAACATTCCTCATTGCTGTATAGCAAGAAACCGTTCCTCACACTGAAGTTTTCATGTACTCCTCAGCTCATGTGGGAACAGCAGTGGACCTTAGTTACAAATGCTAAGATCATCATCCTCCAGGCAGAAATTTTCATCTATGTCCTGCCTGAGAGTAAATAGTACAACACCGGTACCATTTAAAAATAACAATAACTTGATTGAAGATAAAATAAAACTAACAGTTTAACACCTCTTCTCTTTACCCTTCCTGCTTAGAGCCAGCAAAGAGAATGACTGGGGGGAGGAGTTAAAGGGGGGAGCTATATAGACAGCTCTGCTGTGGTGCTCTCTTTGCTACTTCCTGTCAGGAAGGACAATATCCCACAAGTTAGGATGAATCCGTGGACTCTGTACATCTTGCAAAAGAAAGGAGATATACCTGGGATTGGTTGTTTCTATGATTGCAGGTGTATAAATTACAGCATTTCCTGCTACTGATCAATCATGATTAAGGATTGAATATCCGAAACGTTGCTTTGTTTGTATGCTGGTGACCAATTTGTGAAATAAAGTTCTTTTAACGAAAGGAGTGCTGCTGAATTTCGTTGCTTCCCTCAAAACACGTCACACACATACACACACACATGTACACTCACCTGTGCCCTTCAAACATGACACACACACACCTGTGCCTTGTGTACTTCAAACACGTCAGACACACACTCACCTATACTTATATTGGCACATATTTCCTGCTCTGCAGCTTCTGGCATGTTTCTTAGCCATTGATCTTCAGTTTGTTCCCTGTTACATGAAATCTTATCATTTTCACCTGAAATTAAAACCCCCCCAAATAATAACTATTTATTGTCAATGGTCTCTTTATAAAAATAAGATTAAAATAAAATGTGAAAATTGTGAGATTGAACTTAAATAAACCTAAAACTCCATCACTAGCAGTCACATCTGGAAGCAACATTCTATGTAGTGACAACATATCAGTAAACTGATCAAGTAGAATGAGCTGTAATAAGCTTTAGAAGGATTGCACCACAAGTAAAAAAGCAATAGACCCCCAAATGAAAAAAAACGGATTGATTATTGTCTAAAACTGGTTAAACCCCCTAAAGCACCTTGCCACAGCTCTGCTGTGGCCCTATCTGCCCTTAGGAAGCAATAACATGGGGTTTAAAGCTTCGATTAGTCCCTCAGAAGACTATTAGGACCTCAGGAGAAGTTGCTTGCTGCTTGTAAATAGGCCCCGCCCACCTCATTCGATGTTGCTGGGGCCTACACAAAACTAACAAACCCTGTCTGAAAGCCATGTGGGTTATAAACAACCTCAAAGAACCCTCAAGCAAATGTCCCACAAAACAGAAAACGTTACTCCCAGACACAAAAACGTTTGTCCCAAATTCACATAACAAACTGAGTGCCCACAAAAAATTAACCCTTTATGCAAGCTAGTAAAAACCTCTGATAACACTAGGATTACTGCTTACCCTTCTCCTAATGGGGACACTGTCAGCCTTTCTGAGTTAACACAGTCTCTGCAGAAAATATAACTGAACATACCTCATTGCTGTATAGCAAGAAACCGTTCCTCACACTGAAGTTTTCCTGTACTCCTCAGCTCATGTGGGAACAGCAGTGGACCTTAGTTACAAATGCTAAGATCATCATCCTCCAGGCAGAAATCTTCATCTATGTCCTGCCTGAGAGTAAATAGTACAACACCGGTACCATTTAAAAATAACAAACACTTGATTGAAGATAAAATAAAACTAACAGTTTAACACCTCTTCTCTTTACCCTTCCTGCTTAGAGCCAGCAAAGAGAATGACTGGGGGGAGGAGTTAAGGGGGAGCTATATAGACAGCTCTGCTGTGGTGCTCTCTTTGCTACTTCCTGTCAGGAAGGACAATATCCCACAAGTTAAGATGAATCCGTGGACTCGGTACATCTTGCAAAAGCATTTCCTGCTACTGATCAATCATGATTAAGGATTGAATATCCGAAACGTTGCTTTGTTTGTATGCTGTGACCAATTTGTGAAAACAGAATTTATGTTTACCTGATAAATTACTTTCTCCAACGGTGTGTCCGGTCCACGGCGTCATCCTTACTTGTGGGATATTCTCTTCCCCAACAGGAAATGGCAAAGAGCCCAGCAAAGCTGGTCACATGATCCCTCCTAGGCTCCGCCTACCCCAGTCATTCGACCGACGTTAAGGAGGAATATTTGCATAGGAGAAACCATATGATACCGTGGTGACTGTAGTTAAAGAAAATAAATTATCAGACCTGATTAAAAAACCAGGGCGGGCCGTGGACCGGAAACACCGTTGGAGAAAGTAATTTATCAGGTAAACATAAATTCTGTTTTCTCCAACATAGGTGTGTCCGGTCCACAGCGTCATCCTTACTTGTGGGAACCAATACCAAAGCTTTAGGACACGGATGAAGGGAGGGAGCAAATCAGGTCACCTAGATGGAAGGCACCACGGCTTGCAAAACCTTTCTCCCAAAAACAGCCTCAGAAGAAGCAAAAGTATCAAACTTGTAAAATTTGGTAAAAGTGTGCAGTGAAGACCAAGTCGCTGCCCTACATATCTGATCAACAGAAGCCTCGTTCTTGAAGGCCCATGTGGAAGCCACAGCCCTAGTGGAATGAGCTGTGATTCTTTCAGGAGGCTGCCGTCCGGCAGTCTCGTAAGCCAATCTGATGATGCTTTTAATCCAAAAAGAGAGAGAGGTAGAAGTTGCTTTTTGACCTCTCCTTTTACCAGAATAAACAACAAACAAGGAAGATGTTTGTCTAAAATCCTTTGTAGCATCTAAATAGAATTTTAGAGCGCGAACAACATCCAAATTGTGCAACAAACGTTCCTTCTTCGAAACTGGTTTCGGGCACAAAGAAGGCACGACTATCTCCTGGTTAATGTTTTTGTTAGAAACAACTTTTGGAAGAAAACCAGGTTTAGTACGTAAAACCACCTTATCTGCATGGAACACCAGATAAGGAGGAGAACACTGCAGAGCAGATAATTCTGAAACTCTTCTAGCAGAAGAAATTGCAACCAAAAACAAAACTTTCCAAGATAATAACTTAATATCAACGGAATGTAAGGGTTCAAACGGAACCCCCTGAAGAACTGAAAGAACTAAGTTGAGACTCCAAGGAGGAGTCAAAGGTTTGTAAACAGGCTTGATTCTAACCAGAGCCTGAACAAAGGCTTGAACATCTGGCACAGCTGCCAGTTTTTTGTGGAGTAACACAGACAAGGCAGAAATCTGTCCCTTCAAGGAACTTGCAGATAATCCTTTCTCCAATCCTTCTTGAAGAAAGGATAGAATCTTAGGAATCTTTACCTTGTCCCAAGGGAATCCTTTAGATTCACACCAACAGATATATTTTTTCCATATTTTGTGGTAAATTTTTCTAGTTACAGGCTTTCTGGCCTGAACAAGAGTATCAATAACAGAATCTGAGAACCCTCGTTTTGATAAGATCAAGCGTTCAATCTCCAAGCAGTCAGCTGGAGTGAGACCAGATTCGGATGTTCGAACGGACCTTGAACAAGAAGGTCTCGTCTCAAAGGTAGCTTCCATGGTGGAGCCGATGACATATTCACCAGATCTGCATACCAAGTCCTGCGTGGCCACGCAGGAGCTATCAAGATCACCGACGCCCTCTCCTGATGGATCCTGGCTACCAGCCTGGGGATGAGAGGAAACGGCGGGAATACATAAGCTAGTTTGAAGGTCCAAGGTGCTACTAGTGCATCTACTAGAGTCGCCTTGGGATCCCTGGATCTGGACCCGTAGCAAGGAACCTTGAAGTTCTGACGAGAGGCCATCAGATCCATGTCTGGAATGCCCCACAGTTGAGTAATTTGGGCAAAGATTTCCGGATGGAGTTCCCACTCCCCCGGATGTAATGTCTGACGACTCAGAAAATCCGCTTCCCAATTTTCCACTCCTGGGATGTGGATTGCAGACAGGTGGCAGGAGTGAATCTCCGCCCATTGAATGATATTGGTCACTTCTTCCATCGCCAGGGAACTCCTTGTTCCCCCCTGATGGCTGATGTACGCAACAGTCGTCATGTTGTCTGATTGAAACCGTATGAACTTGGCCTTTGCTAGCTGAGGCCAAGCCTTGAGAGCATTGAATATCGCTCTCAGTTCCAGAATATTTATCGGTAGAAGAGATTCTTCCCGAGACCAAAGACCCTGAGCTTTCAGGGATCCCCAGACCGCGCCCCAGCCCATCAGACTGGCGTCGGTCGTGACAATGACCCACTCTGGTCTGCGGAAGGTCATCCCTTGTGACAGGTTGTCCAGGGACAGCCACCAACGGAGTGAGTCTCTGGTCCTCTGATTTACTTGTATCTTCGGAGACAAGTCTGTATAGTCCCCATTCCACTGACTGAGCATGCACAGTTGTAATGGTCTTAGATGGATGCGCGCAAAAGGAACTATGTCCATTGCCGCTACCATCAAACCTATTACTTCCATGCACTGCGCTATGGAAGGAAGAGGAACGGAATGAAGTGTTTGACAAGAGTTTAGAAGTTTTGTTTTTCTGGCCTCTGTCAGAAAAATCCTCATTTCTAAGGAGTCTATTATTGTTCCCAAGAAGGGAACCCTTGTTGACGGAGATAGAGAACTCTTTTCTACGTTCACTTTCCATCCGTGAGATCTGAGAAAGGCCAGGACTATGTCCGTGTGAGCCTTTGCTTGAGGAAGAGACGATGCTTGAATCAGAATGTCGTCCAAGTAAGGTACTACTGCAATGCCCCTTGGTCTTAGCACCGCTAGAAGGGACCCTAGTACCTTTGTGAAAATCCTTGGAGCAGTGGCTAATCCGAAAGGAAGTGCCACGAACTGGTAATGCTTGTCCAGGAATGCGAACCTTAGGAACCGATGATGTTCCTTGTGGATAGGAATATGTAGATACGCATCCTTTAAATCCACCGTGGTCATGAATTGACCTTCCTGGATGGAAGGAAGAATTGTTCGAATGGTTTCCATTTTGAACGATGGAACCTTGAGAAACTTGTTTAGGATCTTGAGATCTAAGATTGGTCTGAACGTTCCCTCTTTTTTGGGAACTACGAACAGATTGGAGTAGAACCCCATCCCTTGTTCTCCTAATGGAACAGGATGAATCACTCCCATTTTTAACAGGTCTTCTACACAATGTAAGAATGCCTGTCTTTTTATGTGGTCTGAAGACAATTGAGACCTGTGGAACCTCCCCCTTGGGGGAAGCCCCTTGAATTCCAGAAGATAACCTTGGGAGACTATTTCTAGTGCCCAAGGATCCAGAACATCTCTTGCCCAAGCCTGAGCGAAGAGAGAGAGTCTGCCCCCCACCAGATCCGGTCCCGGATCGGGGGCCAACATTTCATGCTGTCTTGGTAGCAGTGGCAGGTTTCTTGGCCTGCTTTCCCTTGTTCCAGCCTTGCATTGGTCTCCAGGCTGGCTTGGCTTGAGAAGTATTACCCTCTTGCTTAGAGGACGTAGCACTTGGGGCTGGTCCGTTTCTACGAAAGGGACGAAAATTAGGTTTATTTTTGGCCTTGAAAGACCTATCCTGAGGAAGGGCGTGGCCCTTACCCCCAGTGATATCAGAGATAATCTCTTTCAAGTCAGGGCCAAACAGCGTTTTCCCCCTTGAAAGGAATGTTAAGGAGTTTGTTCTTGGAAGACGCATCAGCTGACCAAGATTTCAACCAAAGCGCTCTGCGCGCCACGATAGCAAACCCAGAATTCTTCGCCGCTAACCTAGCCAATTGTAAAGTGGCGTCTAGGGTGAAAGAATTAGCCAATTTGAGAGCACGGATTCTGTCCATAATCTCCTCATAAGGAGGAGAATCACTATCGATCGCCTTTACTAGCTCATCGAACCAGAAACACGCGGCTGTAGTGACAGGGACAATGCATGAAATTGGTTGTAGAAGGTAACCTTGCTGAACAAACATCTTTTTAAGCAAACCTTCTAATTTTTTATCCATAGGATCTTTGAAAGCACAACTATCTTCTATGGGTATAGTGGTGGATTTGTTTAAAGTAGAAACCGCTCCCTCGACCTTGGGGACTGTCTGCCATAAGTCCTTTCTGGGGTCGACCATAGGAAACAATTTTTTAAATATGGGGGGAGGGACGAAAGGTATACCGGGCCTTTCCCATTCTTTATTTACAATGTCCGCCACCCGCTTGGGTATAGGAAAAGCTTCTGGGAGCCCCGGGACCTCTAGGAACTTGTCCATTTTACATAGTTTCTCTGGGATGATCAAATTCTCACAATCATCCAGAGTGGATAATACCTCCTTAAGCAGAGCGCGGAGATGTTCCAACTTAAATTTAAATGTAATCACATCGGGTTCAGCTTGTTGAGAAATTTTCCCTGAATCTGAAATTTCTCCCTCAGACAAAACCTCCCTGGCCCCCTCAGACTGGTGTAGGGGCATTTCAGAACCATTATCATCAGCGTCCTCATGCTCTTCAGTATCTAAAACAGAGCAGTCGCGCTTACGCTGATAAGTGGGCATTTTGGCTAAAATGTTTTTGATAGAATTATCCATTACAGCCGTTAATTGTTGCATAGTAAGGAGTATTGGCGCGCTAGATGTACTAGGGGCCTCCTGAGTGGGCAAGACTCGTGTAGACGAAGGAGGGAATGATGCAGTACCATGCTTACTCCCCTCACTTGAGGAATCATCTTGGGCATCATTTTCAGTGTCACATAAATCACATTTATTTAAATGAGAAGGAACCTTGGCTTCCCCACATTCAGAACACAGTCTATCTGGTAGTTCAGACATGTTAAACAGGCATAAACTTGATAACAAAGTACAAAAAAACGTTTTAAAATAAAACCGTTACTGTCACTTTAAATTTTAAACTGAACACACTTTATTACTGCAATTGCGAAAAAGTATGAAGGAATTGTTCAAAATTCACCAAAATTTCACCACAGTGTCTTAAAGCCTTAAAAGTATTGCACACCAAATTTGGAAGCTTTAACCCTTAAAATAACGGAACCGGAGCCGTTTTTAACTTTAACCCCTTTACAGTCCCTGGTATCTGCTTTGCTGAGACCCAACCAAGCCCAAAGGGGAATACGATACCAAATGACGCCTTCAGAAAGTCTTTTCCATGTATCAGAGCTCCTCACACATGCGACTGCATGTCATGCTTCTCAAAAACAAGTGCGCAATACCGGCGCGGAAAATGAGGCTCTGCCTATGATTAGGGAAAGCCCCTAGAGAATAAGGTGTCTAAAACAGTGCCTGCCGATATTATTTTACAAAAATACCCAGATTAAATGATTCCTCAAGGCTAAATATGTGTAATATATGAATCGATTTAGCCCAGAAAATGTCTACAGTCTTAATAAGCCCTTGTGAAGCCCTTATTTACTGTCTGAATAAAAATGGCTTACCGGATCCCATAGGGAAAATGACAGCTTCCAGCATTACATCGTCTTGTTAGAATGTGTCATACCTCAAGCAGCAAAAGACTGCTCACTGTTCCCCCAACTGAAGTTAATTCCTCTCAACAGTCCTGTGTGGAACAGCCATGGATTTTAGTAACGGTTGCTAAAATCATTTTCCTCTTACAAACAGAAATCTTCATCTCTTTTCTGTTTCAGAGTAAATAGTACATACCAGCACTATTTTAAAATAACAAACTCTTGATTGAATAATAAAAACTACAGTTAAACACTAAAAAACTCTAAGCCATCTCCGTGGAGATGTTGCCTGTACAACGGCAAAGAGAATGACTGGGGTAGGCGGAGCCTAGGAGGGATCATGTGACCAGCTTTGCTGGGCTCTTTGCCATTTCCTGTTGGGGAAGAGAATATCCCACAAGTAAGGATGACGCCGTGGACCGGACACACCTATGTTGGAGAAATAAAGGTCTTTTAATCAAAGCTGCTGAATTTCGTTGCTTCCCTCAAAACACGTCACACACATACACACATGTACACTCACCTGTGCCCTGTGTCCTTCAAACATGACACACACACACACCTGTGCCTTGTGTACTTCAAACACGTCAGACACGCACTCACCTATACTTATATTGGCACATATTTCCTGCTCTGCAGCTTCTGGCATGTTTCTTAGCCATTGATCTTCAGTTTGTTCCCTGTTACATGAAATCTTATAATTTTCACCTGAAATGAACCCCCCCCCCCCACAAAGAATAACTATTTAGTGTCAATGGTCTCTTTATAAAAATAAGATTAAAATAAAATGTGAAAATTGTGAGATTGAACTTAAAGGGCCATGATACCCACATTTTTTCTTTCATGATTTAGAAAGAGAATGCATTTTTAAACATCTTTCTAATTTACTTCTATTATCTAATTTGTTTTATTCTCTTGATATTCATTGCTGAAAAGCATATCTAGATATGCTCAGTAGCTGCTGATTGGTTGCTGCACATATAAGCCTCATGTGATTGGCTCACCCATGTGCATTGCTTTTTCTTTAAATAAGGATATCTAAAAAATTAAGCAAAATAAATAATAGAAGTAAATTGTAATGTTGTTTAAATTTGTATGTTCTATCTGAATCATGAAAGAAAGATTTTGGGTTTAGTGGCCCTTTAAATAAACCTAAACCTCCATCACTAGCAGCCACATCTGGAAGAAACATTCAATGTAGCGACAACATATCAGTAAACTGATCAAGTAGAATGAGCTGTAATTCTCCAAGGCAGAGACTGCCACGCCTCCAAATAAGCTTTGTGAATCAAAAGTTTCAACCAAGATGCCAAAGAAATGGCAGAAGCTTTCTGACCTTTCCAGGAACCAGAGAAAATAACAAATAGACTAGAAGTCTTTCTGAAATCCTTAGTAGCCTCAACATAGTATTTCAAAGCTCTTACCACATCCAAAGAATGTAGAGATCTTTCAAGAGAATTCTTAGGATTAGGACACAAAGAAGGAACAACAATTTCCCTATTAATGAAATTTAAACGAAGTCCGCAAAACAGCTTTATCTTGATGGAAAATCCCATAAGGAGACTCACAAAAGAGAACCGACAACTCAGAAACTCTCCTAGCAGAAGAGGTAGCCAAAAGAAATAACACTTTCCAAGAAAGTAGTTTAATATCCAAAGAATTCATACAGTGGCGTCACTAGGGGGGTGCGGGCCGCACCCGGGTGACACCCTCCAAGGCGTGACACCACCAAAAATTTTTTATTTTTTTTTATTTTATTGAAATTCAAAGAAATACAATGTAGAGATGCAAAGATTTTTTTATTAGAGGGGCCAGCGTTTGTGAACATTAGTGGGACTGGGGAAGTTGTAGACACATAATTTTTTTGCCTCTTTAGCCAGCGCTGCAATTTCCACAAATAGTTTTCCCGGCTGCTTTTGCTTGTTTGTACTTTGCTCCTCCCCTGCCCAATTTCACTATGAATGTTGTGGGCATGCCATGGGACTTGCAAAGTTGCGCTGCTAGCCTAAACCTGCCTGCCTATCTGTGCTCACTGCTCAGTGACGTGTGGAGCAGTGGTGTCACTCACTGGTGTGCTGTCTCTCTAAACGGGAACTGGGAAATCTTGAGGGGGATGCCTGGCACCTGACCACATGACTGTCTGACACTGTCTCTAAAGTGAAGGAGCCTCGTATGATGATCACCAGACCGGTACGGTTACGGTACACTAAGTGCACACTGAAGAGGTAGGAGGGAAGGGAGGTCGGGGGTTTTGGGGTGGGCAGAGTGCAGAGGTGATTGGCCATAAGAAGCGGCAGGAACGCGGCCCGGGGCTGTGCACTGACAGACTTGGAACTAAGTTTTTGTGTGTGCCTGTGAGTTTTTGTGTGCGTGTGAGTTTTTGTGTGTGCCTGTGAGTTTGTGTGTGTGCCTGTGAGTTTGTGTGTCTTAGTGTTTTTGTGTGTGTGTGTGTGTTTTTGTGTGCGCCTGTGAGTTTTTGTGTGTCTGAGTGTTTTTGTGTGTGTCTGAGAGTTTGCGTGTGTGTGGGTCTGAGTGTTTTTGTGTGTGTGTGTCTTAGTGTTTTTGTGTGTGTGTGTGTCAGTGTTTTGTGTGTGTGTGTGTCTGAGATTTTGCGTGTGTGTGGGTCTGACTGTTTATGTGTGTGTGTGTCTGAGTGTTTTTGTGTGTGGGTCTGAGTGTTTTTGTGTGTGTGTTTTTGTGTGTGGGTCTGAGTGTTTTTGTGTGTGTGTGTGTGTGTGTTAGTGTTTTTGTGTGTGTGTTTTTGTGTGTGTGTGTGTTAGTGTTTTTGTGTGTGTGTGTGTGTGTCTGAGTGTTTTTGTGTGTGTGTGTGTCTGAGTGTTTTTGTGTGTGTGTTTTTGTGTGTGTGTGTGTGTTTTTGTGTGTGGGTCTGAGTGTTTTTGTGTGTGGGTCTGAGTGTTTTTGTGTGTGGGTCTGAGTGTTTTTGTGTGTGGGTCTGAGTGTTTTTGTGTGTGGGTCTGAGTGTTTTTGTGTGTGTGTTTTTGTGTGTGGGTCTGAGTGTTTTTGTGTGTGGGTCTGAGTGTTTTTGTGTGTGGGTCTGAGTGTTTTTGTGTGTGGGTCTGAGTGTTTTTGTGTGTGGGTCTGAGTGTTTTTGTGTGTGGGTCTGAGTGTTTTTGTGTGTGTGTCAGAGTGTTTTTGTGTGTGTGTGTGTCTGAGTGTTTTTGTGTGTGTGTCAGAGTGTTTTTGTGTGTGTGTGTGTCTGAGTGTTTTTGTGTGTGTGTGTGTGTCTGAGTGTTTTTGTGTGTGTGTGTGTCTGAGTGTTTTTGTGTGTGTGTGTGTGTCTGAGTGTTTTTGTGTGTGTGTGTCTGAGATTTTGCGTGTGTGTGGGTCTGACTGTTTATGTGTGTGTGTGTCTGAGTGTTTTTGTGTGTGGGTCTGAGTGTTTTTTTGTGTGTGTTTTTGTGTGTGGG